>NC_137018.1:5395907-5398407 GCF_032717465.1 Coenobita brevimanus | reverse complement strand
AGGTCGGAGCTCTGGTCGCCATCAGCATAATTTAACAATCTGTGTCTCGCGATTTACCTTCCTCTACCTCCCGATTTTCCAACAATTTTCCTTCTTTCTTTCTTTCTTTCTTTCTCTCTCACTCTCTCTCTCTCTCTCTCTCTCTCTCTCTCTCTGTTATTTCCTTCCATTTTTTACTCATTTCTTTCTTTTTTTCATTCATGGTACTTCATTTATTTTGTTCTGTCTATTGATTTCCAGGGAATTTTCTTTCTTCTCCCTTCTTTTTATCTCCCCATTTTAACTCTCTAGCCTGTTTACCTTTGATCCATTCATATTGTCCTTTCATACTGTCATTTTTTATCCATACTGCCCTTTTTCATATTGTCCTTTTTATCTATTCATACTATCCTTTTATCCAATTATCCCTACGTTGGCAATCTCAATCCTTAATCTCACTGTTGGCAGAATGCGTCCTCCGCCAGTTGGAATAAAATACTAGAGTTGTCCTGCCCGTGGCAGAGTTAATAGTGACAGATTAACACGCAGACTCTAATGCCTCACTCTCAGTTGAATAAAATCATTAGGGCTTAGCTGTGACACGGAACTAAGCAAGGAACATGAATAAGATTACGGAACAACCCATATAAGGAACATTTTGAAAAAGTGAATCTGTTATCGAAGCTAGAAGTCATAGGCCTGTATTTTCGTCAAGTTAGGAGACTCCCGAACTCCTCTTTCTTAGCGATTTATTCGATTTGATTTTCCAAACTACTCATCAATATCTTCCTGTATGCTTCTTACGTCTCTTTTTACCGTCGACAGAGATTGCATAAATAACACACATGAATATAGCAACAGAGCAGAATCCTAAATAAATCGGTAAGGAAGAGGTGTTAATAACCCTCCAAACCGCACAAGAATACAGCCCATAATGGACCCAATCAATTGCACATATATTTTTCAGAGGTTATTATGACACTGAATAAAAGCACATAACCCTTTAAAATCATGAGCCAATATTTCCGCTCTAAAGAAGAAAGAAAATAAAATCAACTACACAGCAAAGTAACAGAGACAAAGGCTTAAGGAAGCTCCTTTACACCTCTTTCCTTAGTTATTTATTTTTGGATATGGGTAGTTAATATCCTTTTGTACGTTATTTATGCAGAGTATGGCCATATTGGAAGGATTTAGGTACCACAGAAGAGGACAGTAAGGTGTAATAAGCAAAATAATTCACTTAGGAAGAGGTGTTAGGGAGCTTCCTTGCCCTGTGGGAATACCGACCCAAAAATATATACATTTAAACTTTCTTCTAAAAGCCAAGCAAAATTTAATCCCAAGCAAAACATGTCCACGGCAGAATAATTAAAATATGACCTTTCTTTTTACCTGTTATTCTCACCTGAAGGAAGCAAAAAACACAGGTAAATATCATGCATATTTTATTACACATGTTACAGATAGAAATGGCGTAGAGTATATTATTATAGTCGTATTTTTTCTTAATAAACTTTCCATGTTTTTAATAATTTTCGCGTTTGACTGCATTCTTTGTCAGTCACGTAGGTTTTCACTCCATATCTTTTAATGATCATGTACAATAATTTCTCTTGTCTGGGTTTCTCTCTCTCTCTCTCTCTCTCTCTCTCCTTCCTTCCAGTGTCTACTTCCTCGTTCTTCCGCATAACCTTCTTCATATTCCTTCCCCTCTCTCCTTATCTCACGTTTCACATTCCTTGGCTCTCACGCTCTCTCTTGTTGATCTTTCTTCTCTCCCCTCTCCTCTCACTCCTTCCGACCCCTTACCCTTGTCTACCCTCTTTCTTCTTCCCTTGTCTTGGCTATTTTCCCCTCTTTCATTTATCTTCTTTATCGCTCTCCTTTCAACAGATATTCGTTTTGTTTTCTTCTTCCCTCCTCCCACCTCTATCATGTTGCAAACTTTGATTATATTTCTTGTCTGTCAAATAAAATTCCATCTTTTCTTATTTCCCTGAAGTTTTTTTTTTTTTTTTTGGTCTGTCATTTCTAGTCACCCATTTCCAATTTACACTCCAGTTTTCCTGCCTTATCACTCAGAGCTTATAATATGCTTTCAGTCTATCTGTTTATGTCCTCCTATTCTCCTTCCTTCTCATACTTACCTTTTATAACTCGCATATTTTGCTGCTGCTTCTTCGTTCAGTATGGCTTCCTGTATTCCTCTTCATTTTGTCTTTATTCCAATTACATGCTATTATTTTTACTCCTTGCTACCTACACACAATATTCTTCAACTTTAGGAGAGAACTTTCCAAATGGTGAGCTTCGATACAGCTTTCGTTACACCCTACTTTAAGGAGCTCTCGTAAGAATATACATGTTAGGTGACACTAAGAATTGTATAAATGGATGTTTTCATACTCAAGAAATTGAAAGGCTGACACATCTATCTGTCCATCGCCTTACATTTCTTCTTGTATCTCTCTTTTTCTATTCTCTGGTGCTCCATTTATTTCATTTTTTCTTTCATCCC
>NC_137018.1:5363407-5393407 GCF_032717465.1 Coenobita brevimanus | reverse complement strand
TCCTTCACTCTCGTCCTCACAAAGTTTTACTCTCCCTCGACGCCATCCCTTCCTTCCTTCCTTCCTACCTTCCCCGTCTCCCTTCTCCCTCGCTTGTCTTTTTATCCCCTCTCTTACTTCTTCCTTTATGCCCCTCTTCCTCCCCTCTCCTCTTCTGCTCCATTCCTCTCAGCTCACTCCATCTTTCCCACCCATTCACTCCACATAATACTGTGTAGTAACTCTTGTCTGCTACGCCTTTTGCTCCGTTCACTTTGCCTTCTTTCCCTTTCATCCCCTTCCTCCTGATTCAGTTGATATTTCTCTCCCTCTCTCCCTCCCTCCTCCCCCTCCCTCTCTCTCTCTCTCTCTCTCTCACACACACACACACACACACATTTCTCGAACCTGTCAACACTCAGTAATATCTTGAAATTAACAGGAACTACTGTTAACATGGATATTATCAACTCTTACCTTACCATCGAAGTTACGAATTAATGGAAAAGTGTCAGGAATAATAATGTAAGATATAATACGCTAAGAACATATTCAACCCTCTAGCGGCAGTAAGTCGAATAAAGTCCATTGTACAGTGGAATAAAATACCACGTCCCATACACTGCCAGAACGTTAAAAGTGACGACTCTCAACACTTTTGATACGCCAGGTCATAGTAAATTAGTCCGTTGTTTTCCGAAATGTAATGCTGAAGAGGCAATTCGCTGCAAAAGCATTAACCTGAAGCAAATCACCACTTATCCGCTATAATACACACACACACCACAAAGCCTGTCAGGAGGCAGGACGTGTGTGCTGGGCAATCCCCAGGTCCTGTCTTCCCCACTTACTATTTATTAACCAGACTATACCTCACTGACCGGGCTAATGTATGGCCCGGCCTGCACTATAGGTGCAGGGAATCATTGAACGAACGAACGAACGAACGCTGTAATAACATGAAGTAATTTGCCAATAATCTGTTACATTTATATGAAGCAAATTATCACTTGTCCGTTGTATTACCATGAAGCAAATTACCACATCTCCGCTAAAGCCAAGGATGTCACAATAGGTTTTGTATAATTCTGAAACAAAAAGATAATTCTGCTTCACGTTGTTGAATAATACCGCCAGCCTTCCCACCACCCCTTAATTGTCAATAACTCTCTCGTGACTGATAAATAATCACAAGTGTCTCTGGCCTGGATAAAGTATGAGCATGACTGATCTCATCGCCCCCTAGCTCATCCCTTACCACTGAATGCATAAATAGTTGGACTGTCACTTCCCTTTGATTACTATATACATACATACATACATATATATATATATATATATATATATATATATATATATATATATATATATATATATATATATATATATATATATACTGTACGTAGTAATCTCTACTGTGATAAGAAAAATGTGATTTTTGTTTACATACCTTAGTGCTGCAAGGTATCGCTTCCATCAGTCTCTTTTACGCCTAATTCTCGGATTACAAGGAGGGTGAGGACTTTCTCTCTTGTTGCCATATCCCTAGAATTTTGTAAATTCAGAATTAACCTTTGTATTAAAATGAAGTCCGGATGATATCTGATAGAAAGGTCTTTGTGCTTGGCATGTCTTTAAAGCAAACACATTCTCTCTCTCTCTCTCTCTCTCTCTCTCTCTTTCTCTCTCTCTCTCTCTCTCTCTCTCTCTCTCTCTCTCTCTCTCTCTCTCTCTCTCTCTCTCTCTCTCTCTCTCTCTCTCTCTCTCTCTCTCTCTCTCTCTCTCTCTCTCTCTCTCTCTCTCTCTCTCTCTCTCTCGACTCAGTTAAAGCGACGCTCATATCCATTTCTTTCAATAAACTTTTCTTCGCTCTCATTCCCTCCATTTCTCTTCCTAAGCCCTTTTCTTTTTTTCCCCTTTTTCCTGACAAGCTCTTTTATGCCGTATTGTTCCCGTCCTTCTTCGAACTCTTATTTTTTATTTCCTTATGTTTTTAAGCGTCCCTGTATTTTGTTTCCTCTATTTTTTCGTCCTCTTTATCTGACGTTTAATAATATCCTTTTGTAATCCTTCTCACTCCCTCAGTCTTTATCTTTAACTCTATTGATAACGTTTTTTCTTGTTTTCTTCGTCTATCCCTTTTCTATGTTTTTTTCAGTTCGTTTTTCTTTTTTCTATGTTTTTTTCAGTTCGTTTTTCTTTTTTCTTTTTTTTTTTCATTTATTTTATCATTTTTTTTTTTTCTGGCTTAACTTGTGATCCTGTTTTTATTGGCTTTTCCTGCCAGCTTCGACCTTTGTCTGTGTGTCTGTGGTCTGTCTGTCTCCATTTTCTTTGTCCTTTAAATGCTATATGTTTTGTCAGTTTGTCTGCCTGTATGTCCGTCTTTCTGTCTGCCAGTCTTCTCACATTTTTTTATATGTATCTGTCTATCTGTCTGTCTATCTATTTATCTACCGATTTATCTATCTATCTATCTCACTTTATCAGTCAATAAATATATCTGTCTATCTGCCTGTGTCATTCTGCCTATCCATCTATATCTATCTATTTATCTTTCTATCTATATATCTATCCGTCTATCTTTCTACCGATCTACTTCTATCTATGTATCATCTGACTATCTATCTATGTCTCTCTGTCTATCTGTGTGTGTGTGTGTGTGTGTGTGTGTGTGTGTGTGTGTGTGTGTGTGTGACAATCAATCTCTATGTTTTATATAAATTTTCTTCCATTTCACTTTCACTGATTCTTCCTCTTTCTTCTTCTCCACTTTTCTCTCTCTCTCTCTCTCTCTCTCTCTCCCCTTCTGTGTGCTCATTCCTTATTCCGACCCCTCTTTCTTTTCTTTATTCGCTACATAAAGTCTTTTTCTTTACTTCCTCCCCTTGGGTTTATCTTACTGTTTGTTTTTCTGTCCATCTGTCTATCTGTACTTGTAATTTATTCTATCTGTCTATATCTGTCAGTCTATATTTGATTGAAAAGCTCCTTCGTGTCTGTCTACCAGTATGTCTGTCTGTCTATCCTCTGTCTGTCTGTCTATCTCTTTTCATCTATCTTTCAATCTATCTATATCTGTCTGTGTACTTGTCTACCTATTCATCTCTCTAAACTGTCTTCACATTCCCCTACCATCGTCCTCTCCCTCCTGTCCAAGTCACTCTCCCTCATACACTTTATCACTATAATCTTCGTCTCATTCCTGGATCCGCTTCCCTCTGCTTTTCTCTGATTCCTTTCTCCCATTTTTCTTTCCTTTTTCCTATTTATTCCTTCTATTTTTACTCATTTACGCCTCTTCTCCGTTTTCTTCCTTATCGATTCTCTCCCTCTCTCTCTCTCTCTCTCTCTCTCTCTCTCTCTCTCTCTTCCATTTTTAAATATAGTTTTAGTTCTTTTTATCTCTTTCCTGCCTTACCCCCTTACCCATTTTGCTTTTGCCATTATTTATTTATGTCTTTTAACGCTAATCTTGTATGCCTTTGTCTTTTTTTTTTTTTTTTTTAAATAATTCGCTGCTTATTTTTCTCCTCCGTCTTCACTCACTGCATATTTCCTTCTCTCTGCCAACACGTCCATTTATTTCTGTTACTTTACTTCTGTTATTTTTATCAGTTTTCCTTTTCCTTGACGTCTGTTTTTCCTCTCCTGCTTTCAGGACGCCTCTTGGTCTAGTGGTAAAGTAGGCTATACTGTTTTTACTCTAACTTGGCCCAGATTTTCGTCGTTTTGCAGCTTATTTCACGTAACTCGGTGTCAGAGTAAGACTATGCACTACATCCTTATCATGGCACTTCCTCGTGACTAGCATCATATTCTAGCGTTAATCTATTGCCACAGCTCAGCATTCAAGATGGAGAGATGGCAATTTTAGGCCAAGTTAGAGTAAAATGCGTATAGTCGGTGTGATGCCGTTCATTAACATCTTCAGTCCAAACGAAATATTTGAAGGAGCATTTTCTTTGCAATTTCCAGACGGTTTTATTCAGCTTTAGGGAGACATTTTGTGGTGAAGGGGTAAATGAAGGCTGTATCTAATCTCCGTATTTCGAAAAATGTCTTAAAAGCTTATTAAATTTGCCTGGAGAGATCAGCAATGAAATAAAAAGGTCCGCCATGTGATTTAGGAGGTTCAGTGTATTGGTTCCCGTTTTCTATAGATACTGGGCATTTTCTATGACGTCAAAGGTGTCCATGGGTGTTGGTTAGTCTCTTCTCAATAGATACACTGGATTGTGGTTAGCCTAGCCTAGGGACCCCACTCACTGAAGAGGGTAGTATGTGATCGGTTGTAATATTTATTGATTGACATATTCCTCTGCATGATTCTAATTGTCGCAGTCTGTGTTTTTTTATTATTATTATTCAGTTCTGTGCCCTTTCTTCACCTGTGTTTTTTCTGTTCATGTCTTGTATACTCTCTCCTTAGTTTGTATCAGTATTTTTAGCAGCTATTTCTTTCTTTCCCATTCTCTCCTCTGGTTCTTCTTTTACCACCTTTTCCCCTCGCCTGTATGGTTTGCTATTCAATACCTTTTGTCTTATTTCCGTCTACTCCATATTTTCTGTCCCGCCCTTGTGTCCATTTCTGCTTCCTCTCTTCCTCATTCTTCTTTCTTCCAACCATTCTTTTTCCTTCCTTCTGTTGTCCTCATTAATGTTCCTTCTTTTTATTTCCCTTTCCATTGATCTGGCTTTATACATCTATGTGTGTGTGTGTGTGTGTGTGTGTCTCAGCTTCTTCCGTCTATCTTATTCTTTTCTCTCTCTTTCCTAATTCTCACGTTTTTATTTCCTTCTTCATTTTCTTTCCTGTTTTTCCGTCATTATCTCTTCTTATTTATTTTTCATTTCTTTTCATGCTCCTTCTCTTCATGTTCTTTTTCATTCTTATTTTCTCTTTTCGTTACTTTTGTCTTTATCATTTTTTTTTCGTCTTCCACTCTCTTTTCTTTCTTTTTTTTCCTCCTTCAATTTCTTCCTCGTTGCTACTTCATTTTCATATTGTTTTATCTTCTGCATTATTGTGTTTCAGTTTCCTTCGTTCCTTTTATCCCTTTTCTTCAGTTTCTCTTCTTGTACCGTTCTACGTCGTCCTCTCCTTGTTCTTTCGTCTTCCATTCCTTCTCTTTGTCTCTTTCTTCTTTATCTTCTCTCTTATTCTTCATTTATTTCCAAGCTCTCCTTTAATTAATCCATCATTCTTTCTTTATTCATTCCCTTTCTCTTCTCCATTCTTTCTGCTTTTCCTCCTTTCTCTCACTTCTCCGAGTCCCCCCACTTCATCACATTATTCGTTCATTATCTTTCACATTTTTATTCTTTCTCTTCTCCCAAACCACAGTCTCATTTACTCTCTCTCTCTCTCTCTCTCTCTCTCTCTCTCTCTCTCTCTCTCTTTGTCATAGCACATTCCATTTAGGACCTTCTCTTTTTGTTTTTTTTTTGTAGAACTGTCTATGCAGAACAGAACATGGAACCCAGTCTCGCGGGGTTGTTTGTGTTCTTCATCGACCTGTTCACGTCCAGGTGCGTCTCCTACGACTGAATAAATCCTTGAGGCAGTAGCTAAAATATACTACGAATATACGTAATACCATTTGAAGGATTTAAACTTTTGTGTTCTCGCATTTGTCTCCTCAAGATCACTTTTACCCCCCCCCTTCCTTTTTTTTTTACCCTCCACCTGACAAACTCAGAGGAGCGTGTTGTTATCAATGGGATCAATAGGTGTCCATCCGTAGAGTTGGGTGGCTGGCCGGGCGTAGAGATTTCGTTTCCGGGCCAGAACTCTGAAAGTATTCACTACAGAATCATGAAATTTCATATATTTATGTGTCTTGTAGTTGTGCCTTTTGATAGGTAGAATGCTACGTCTTGTTCTTTTTTTTTTTCCTTTTAATAATGGGAAGTAAAAAAAAAAAAAAGAAAAAGTCGTTTCCGGGCAAGGACTCAGAAACTAATACAGGTACAGGCTTCACACTCCGGGAATATATGTTAATATGCCTCCTGGTGCCTTTTGGTGGGTAGAATGGCATGAGATTTTATGATGTTATGAAATTGCAAGAATACATAAAACTGATTATTTTAATGCATATCTGTTAAAACTTTGCAACTATTACACCTAGGAGACAGAAATTGTACCTGATAAATTATTATATGAATATCAAATTACTTATGAAGTTTCATGGCTGTAACTATTATGTAATCATAAAAAAGTGGCTGCCCAAATGAAAAAAAAAAATGTCATAATTTCATCAGATCTGCTCATAACTTCATTATTACCACGGATAAACTGATGATTTTTTTTTAAGTTTTAATGGCTCTGTGTTATACGGGGGGGGGGGGGAAGGGCCGTTACGCGCTTGGTTAGGTGTGCAGGGAGGTGGGGGAGTTATGTGCTTGGTTAGATGGAGGGTTGCAACAACGTACCATTTCCTGTGTGTCCTTCTTGAATGTCCCACTCCCCCAAAAGAGAAAAAGAGCGTTTTCTCTTTTTTTCCCTTTACGTACACCATTTCAAGTGTCTATTTATTATTCTTTTTCCATCTTTTCGTATTCATTGCTAATTTCTTGTTTTGTTTCTTGGTTTTTCTTTCGTCTTTATTCACTCATCCTTTTTCCCTTGCATTCTTTTCCCCTCCTTTTCTCCTTCTCCTTTGTCGTCCCCTTCATTTTTCACCCAGAACCTCATTTTCCCCCTTATTCATCTTTTCTATTATTTTTTTCTTAATTATTCCATTTCTGGTTATGTCTTCACTACCCTTATACTTCCCCCTCTTAAAACTCACCTTAAAATCTTTCTTTCCCTTCATTCTATTTCTTAGGTTTTGTTTTGTCTTGTTCCCATTCACATGGATTCTTTGTCTTCTAGTGTCTTCTTCATTCTCAATTTCTGTCTTTATTTTCACTCCTGCATCAAATATTTCTTTCCTTTTTCTCTCCTATCCTTAGCCTTCCAAGTTCTAAATTCTCTTTATCTCTTTTATCCTCTCATTTCACCTAAGTCCTCCTCATGTTCATTTCCTCCACTTTCTTCCATCTCCCTCACCCCCACCTTCCATCTTTCTCCAATTTCCTTCATCCCTCCCCTCCCCTTCCATCTTCCTCCACATTCCATCTTCCTCTACCTTCCATCCATCTCCACCTTCCTCCATCCCTCCCCCTTCCTTCCATCTTTCTCCCGACCTTTAAAAACGTTCCTTCTCTACACGTTTTTTCATGTGACCTTTGTTTTGACTCTGCTCCTGTTATGACCTCCTTGTCTTCTATTGTCTTCATTACCTCCCTCCTCCCTGTCTTCAATTTTTACTTGAACTTCTAATATTATCTTTCTCTTTTCTTTCCTCTTATATTTGCCCATTCGTCTTTTTTCTTTTCCCTTACCACCACCCATTTCACTCATGTCTCCTTGATCTTCATTTCCTCTCTTCCTCCTCCCACTCCCCCTCCTCGCCTTCCTACCTCCCTCCAGAGTTTAAGCTTGCTTTCCATCCTCGTCTTTCCTTTTAGGCTTTCTATGCACATTTTCACTGCATATAAATAGACAGATAGGTACTGTAGATACATAAAGATAGATAGATAGATAGAGACAGTCAGACAAAGAAACATATATACTGTATATATATATATATATATATATATATATATATATATATATATATATATATATATATATATACAGAACATAAATTGAGAGAGAGAGAGAGAGAGAGAGAGAGAGAGAGAGAGAGAACGACTTAGTTTTTTCTCTTTCGTTTTCCGATATTTAATTTTCATCATATCCACTTCCCTAATCTCCATTCTTCCTTCTTAATCTGCAGTATTTTCACTCTCTTTCACGTCTCCCATTTCTTTTATTTCTTCTTGATCTCCGTTTTTTTTTTTTTCCTTCCAACCTTCCTCCCCTTCTCCCTCTCTCCCTACCTCCACACCTCCCTCTCTTCCTCCCGAGTGCCAAAAGCTTCCTTTTCGTCTACGTCATTCTTCCTAACCCCTATATTTCTTCTGCATTCCCCCTTTCCTCATATATCCATTCGACCTTTAATCTTAATCGCCCACCCATTTCACCATCTCTTTCCACTGAACCTAAGAAAAATAAATAATTTTCTTTTCCCCTTCACATCTCCCCTTTCCAGCCTTACCTCCTGTTTTTCCATCTATGTCTTCTTTATTTTCATTTCCTCTTCCTTTCCCACCCCTTCTCCCTGGCCTCGTCTTCTCTTCTTCCTTTCTCCTCACGTCTTTTTTATTCATTTTTTTTTCCTTAGCCTCCTTCCTTTCCTCTCGTATCCTCGCAACTTCTATTTTCGTCACCTCCCCTTTCCCTTGCTTCAATCTTTCTCTCGACCACCAAATATTTTCTCTCCATTTCTTTTCCAGTGTTTTTACTCGTTCATGTCTATTTTTTCGACCTCTCGTTTCACCTATGTCCTCCTGATCATCATTTCCTTTCCCTTTCTCCTTCCTCCCCTCCTTAGTCTCCTCCCTCGAATTTCAGAAGCTCACCCTGTCTTTCTTTTTTTAAGCTATATATTTTCTTAACTTCTCCTATTCCTCCTATATCCCACCTATCTCTATTTCGCTCATCATCATCACCCTTTCAGTCTTCCCCCGGCACCCCCATCAGTAGCTTTCCCTTCTCATTTCATTCATGTTTGTCCCTCTGAGTTTTACCTTCTATCTTTCTTTCTTATTTCCTCTACCTTTCTCTTTTTCCCTCCCTCCTGAATCTCAAAAACTTCCTCTTCTTCCATGACTTTTATATCAGGCTTTGTTTCTGCTTCTTTCTATTCTCGGATCCTTCCAATCTTGTAATTTCGTCATTCTCCTTCCCTGTCTTCATTCTTTCTCCTGAGCCTAATTTTTTCCTCTCTCTTTCATGTCTGTCCTTCCAAATCTGTTCAAAACTTTCTTTATTTCTCCGACTTTTTCCATTTCACCTGTTTCCTCTTGGTATTCATTCCCTCTTCCTTCTTTGACTCTGCTCCCCTCCTCTCTCCCTACCTTTATCCTCTCAAACCTCAAATATTTCGTTTCCCTCCACGTCGCTCGCTTTAAGTTTCCTTTTCATTGCTTTCCGTTTCTCACATACGAGTATTATCTCGTTTTTCTGTTTACCTCTTCATCCTCTCTGTCTTGATTCTTCTTCCTCAACCTACAGAATATTCTCTTCCTTCTTGTTCAGTCCATCCAAATGTTCTTTTTATATCGCTACAAGTTCATTTTTAGCAGTTTCCCCTTTATTTTCATTTCCTTTCCCTTCTGCCTCTCTTCATCCCTCTCCTTCCTTCCTCTTTCTTTTTGAATCTCACATATTTCCTTTTCCCTTGCGTCTTTTCCTTAATCTTTCCTCTTTTACTTTGTTCCGTCTTTCTCACATCATCTCCCGATCCTCTACTTTGTTCTTTCCCCTTATTTCTGTCTTAATTTTCCCAACGAGTCTCCTACTTTTCCCTTTCCTCGATGTCTCTCCTTTCAAACCTTCCCTCCTTCCATTTCACCCACGTCCTGTTGACTTCATTTCCTCCCTCCCTCTCTCACCGCCTTCCTTTTCCCTCACTCACCTCTCTTCCTCCTTCCCTCCCTCTCTCACCGCCTTTCTTTTTCCTCCCTCACCCTCCTCCCTCTTTTCCTCCCTCCTTCACTGCCTTGTTCCTTCCTCTCGATCATCAAAAAACTTTCCCCCTCTTTTCTTCACTATTCTCCATTTCTGCCTTTATCTCCTCATGTTTCACTTAATCACTTCATTTTGATGGAGTTCTTATATTTTTGTTAAATTCTGAGTTTTTATTTGATTTACAGGAGATTTTTAAGATTAGACATATTAATTATAGCCTTCTTTTTGCTAATTTCAGAGATTTAATATAGATCATGGGAGACATTTCTGACTGAAGGAGTAAACTAACTTAATTAACTCTAACACTATGAGGCTTTCCCCTAAGCTTAAGAGAATCGCCTCAAGGTAACAAGAACCATGTGAAAAATACACGAGTAAGATTTCTACTTTCTTCCCTTCATCTTTCCTCCCAAATATTCAATATATCCCTTAACCCCAGTTTCTTCCTAGCCCACGTTTTCTGTATGTAATGTTCTTTTTTTTTTATCTTCTGACTTTCTCGCTGTCTTCGAATGATTTTCTTTCTCTTTACTCCATTTTCCCCTTATTCCACTTCCGTTTTTCTTCATTATCCCTGTTTTGCCTTATTGCCCCCTCTCTCCGCCTTCAGACTATTTTCTCTCCCCCACTTTTCCTTCCACGTTTTTTTTTTCTTATTATTTGTACATAGCTGTTTATGAACCTTTATTTCCCTTCATTTTCTGTTTTCCCCCCTTCATATCTTCCTGTCCATTTTTCTTCTTGCATTTTCTCATCATCTCCTCACTTGATGTAATGCTACCTGCTTCTTTCTTCACCTTCATCATTCTATTTCTGTGTCTGCCCTCCTCTCTTCCTACTCCTACTTTTCCTTGCTGTCATTTTTTTAACTTCTACATCCATTTCTGTTGGCCCTACGCTGAGTGACAAGCCTGCTGAATCCCTGTAACCCAGGAAACCCTTTACAACGTTGGGTGGCAACCATATATCCATAAAACGAAGTGAAGTGGTGCTCACTGTGGTGCCCTGTTAACTGGGTGGAGAGATACAAATGCTTCGTCCACCTAGGAACCAAACCTACACACTTTTCCCCGCGCCTCGCTGTGGCAAGGTGCTTTCATTTGCATGAAAACATCGGTTCACTGCATGGGACGGCCGTGCAGGAGCGATTACTTGCCTGCGGTTGATGGGTGTGCTCGGCCAGACAGATTGGTGCCACTCAACACCACTACCACCACCAACAACAACAACCCTTCCTCCTTGTAATTCCTTCTCTTCTGTTCCCTCTAGGCTAGTCCTCTCGATATTATTAATGTTTCTTCTTTTCTTCCAAAGTTTTCTCATTTTTCTTTCCACTTGGATCTCGGAATGAATTACCGTATATCAACATTGCTCCTCGACATGTAATTCCTCCCATTCCTCCTTCCTATCACATCCCTCCTCCTGATACTCTTCCCCTGAACCCACATTTTCTTTCATTTCCTTTTTTTCCCATTCCACACCTATCCTCCCATTTTCATTTCCTGTCTTATTTTATTTTTAAGTTACGGATCCTCCTCTTCCTTCCTTCACTCCTCTTCCCTCAGCGTATTTCCTATCAGTCTTCTTGTTTTTCCTGCATCTATTTCTGTTTTATTTTTTTTATTTTTTTATTTTTTTTTTCTCGTTCGTCCTCCCGAATCTCAACGCCGTATTTTTAACGCCTGTCCTGCCGAATATCTGTACGTTTCTCTATACCTTTCAATTTTTTATTTTATTTAATTTTTTTCATTTTGTATTGCATTTATTATTATTTTTTTGGCGTGAACCCATCTCCCAATTTTTACTTTAATTTTTCACCCTTTTTCCTAAGCTTGTTATTCCCTTTAATTCATCTTTCATTCATCTCCTCTCCCTCCCTCCCTCCCTCCCTCCCCCCCATCTCTCTCTCTCTCTCTCTCTCTCTCTCTCTCTCTCTCTCTCTCTCCTCCCAAGCCACTATTTTCCTCCACTCCTCTCTCCTTCCGTTCCAGATCTATCCTCCCGAATAATATTGTTTTTCCATTTGACCTTCCTCCTAGCCCCTCCCTCCATCTTCTCTTCCCCTCCTTTCGTCCTTTCCTCTTCCTCTCTTTCCTATCTCCTCTTGTCCTTTTTCCCTCTTCTCCTTTTCCTTTCCTTCCCTCTTCCCTTCTTCTCCTCATTCCTACCTCCTCTTCTCCTTTTCTGTCCTTCATGCTTTCCTCTTCCTTTATTTAAGTCTCTGTCCTGTTTTGTCTACTTCTCTTTCCTTCTTTTTTCTTCTCTCCATTGCTCCTCTCTCTTCCTCCATTGCTCCTCTCTCTTCCTCCATTGCTCCTCTCTCTTCCTCCATTGCTCCTCTCTCTTCCTCCATTCTCTTCTTTCTTCTCTTTTCTCTATAAAGGTCTCTCAAAGCTTTTATTTCCTCCCCCTCTTTTCGTTTTTTTTTTTATCTTTAACCCTATAATTTAGAGAGAATTTTCCTAGGAAGAACATCATCACCTTAAGGAACCAAAAATACGATAATAAGAGCATCATCTCACTAAGGGGATTAATGGAGACTGATGAAGAATGTGTGCAAGCGGTAAGAAAGAAAGAGAGAGAGAAAGAAAGAGTGAAAGAAAGAGAGAAAGAAAGAAAGGAGGAAAGCATGTCATCGTTCTAAATGGACTGGCCTTTAACTCTAGATTTTTTCATCCTTTTTTCCCAGTGTCATTTAAACTTCATTTCTTTTTTCACTCTTTTTTCCCACCTTTTCTTCTGAGCACCCAATGACATTTTCTATCAGTGTTTTATCCTCCTGTTTCGTCTTTATCACTCAATTTTCTATATATTTTTATCTTCCGCCGCGTCTCGCTTCTTCCACAACTCTTCCTCCCACGCTCTTCCTCCCGAACACTTAATTTTTCCGCTCTCCTCTCTGTGATCTATTTTCCTTTCGTCATTCCACCTCTAGAAGCGTAATAATTTTGCTTCACGCTTCTTCCCAATTTTAAATTCCTTGTGCTCCTTTTTTTTCACTTAAAAATTATCTATATCTATATCTGTCTCTAGTTATCTATGTATCTATCTGTCTGTTTATCTGTTTATCTATCTCTCGCTCTACCTGTCTACTTATTTGTTTATTGATTGACAGATTGACTTTCCCTCCCCCATTCTTCCTTGCTTCTCTTTTCTTCTCTCCATCTATATCGCTCGAATATTTTTATTTTTATATCGCAACACCTCCTACCAGACTTCTTTATTTCCGTTCTCGATTCGCCCTCTTTTCTTCATTTCTCCTCCCGAATCTGTCATTTTCTTGAATTCTCTTCCCTGCTGAGCCTCATTTTCTTTCTTTCTCTCACCTCCCTTCCCGAATCTCCTTTAGTTTCCTCCGTCCTCTTTCTCTTTCCGAACTTCTAATTTCCTCCACCTCTCCCCCTCAATTTAGGTCATTTCCTTTTTTATTCTCTCTCTCTCTCTCTCTCTCTCTCTCTCTCTCTCTCTCTCTCTCTCTCTCTCCAAATCATCAATACTCAGTTTTTTCTCCCAGATCTCTCTCTTTTCCTGTTTCCAACTCACTTCCATTCCTCTCTTATCCCTTAATTTACTTATGAATTTCTTTTTCCTTCTTTCAACTTGAAAACTATTTCCTCCAAAATCTTTTTACACCCGCGCGCACGAAGTTGGAAGGGATTATGTTCTACTCGGCGTGTGCATGTCTTTCTCTCTGTCTTCGTGCTAAAAGTATAGCAGAAGAAGTTTTGATCTGATTGCAACCAAACTTAGTGGAAGGGTTGAGGATTAGTCCAGGGATTGACCAATTTTCTTCTGAGGTCAGAGGTCAGGTCACTGGGCAATGTTAACTAGGTATTTTTTTCTGATTTAGACCAAACTTGTTGGAAGGGTTGAAGGCATGGCAAAAAAGATTCGATAGTAAAAATCAAGGTCAAAGGATAAGGTCAATGTGCCATACTTGGTGGAATGGGTGAGTGTCAGTCGAGGGGTTGACATTTTATTCTGGAACAATGGGTCAAAGGTCGAGGTCACAAAAGAATGTCAGTTTAAAAGTTTTACCTGATTCAGATAAAACTTGGGGGCAGTATTTAGGTACGGCAAATTAAAGGATTCGACTTCGAGAACAGTTAGTCAGAAGTCAAGGTCACAGGATAAGACAAAGAGTCAGTGTCGCATGGCAGGGTCAGTTTGCACATTTCTGATCAGATTTAGGCCAAACTTGGTGGAACAGTTGACTGAAAGCCAGGCAAGCAGGCACTCGATTTTGAGGTGAGGCACTCAAAGGTCAAGGTCACTGACTCACAGGACACTGTCGAAGGTTTGACCCTATGATACTTTTCAAACATAACAAGGTGAGAGGATTAATAATCAGTCAAGAGTGAAGAGATTTGACATGAGGAACAACAGATCAGTGGTCATAATTCCTGGGCAAGGTCATCTGAACCAGTTTTGATACGATTTGGATTAAATTTAGCGGTAAAGTTGATGATCTAACAAGAATGAAGTAGTTCCAATACAAAAACAACCGATCAAATGTCATATTCACAAGGCAAAAGCAAGCCAGTTGTAAGGCCCACATATTGCGTTCTCAGAGTACTCCTTTTTCTTTTGCCACAGCTATTCAGCCTCTCGTGGCCTACTTCCCCGTATCCCCTGCCACGTCTTAGCTATCTTGTAGGATCAGTACACGAAGGATGGAGCTTTGGATGAACGGGAGTGAGTGGAGAGGAGTGGTGATAAGAGTGGCAAGGAGGCTTTTTGTAGCGGCCACCCTGGATGAATCTGCTGTGGAATCAGACGTCTATAGATAGATAGATAGATAGATAGATAGATACAGACATACAGATTTACACTTCAATCCTAACCCTTTTCTGTATTTTTCTTCCCGTACTCTCTCCTCTAGCAATATTTCCTTCCTCGCTTCCTTCTCCTTCATCCTTCCTTCTCCATCCTTCTTTCACGCTCCCATTTACAACTTCCCTCCACCTCTTCCCGTCCATCTTCCCACGACAAATACTCTCCTCTTACACTTTATTTATTTCTTAATGTATCCGACCTGTGATATTGACCAGTCCCTTCTCCGAGGACCAACGTTCCTCCCACAGACTAATAGAGAGTGGCAAATAAGTTCACATGTCACCACTTGTGTACTAATTCCAAACAGCCTCATCCCTGTAATCCAACGAAGTGTTTTATATTTTATTCCTGCTACCTTCAGACGATTTTATTCAGCTTAGGAAGACTTTAAACCTGGAGGGGCAAATAATGGCTATAAATAAAGCTCATCCCTTTCTAAATATGTCTTATATACTTAAATGTTCTGTAATGCCAGAAAATAAAAAAATAAAAAAATAAAGTCCCCAGAATGAATGTCCTCAATAGACCATATCATCACCTTTTTCATTCACGAATAAAGATTGTTTTTAATGTCATATCGTTGAGTCTTGTGGAAGATGACTGAAGATTGCTTAATAAATCTTCAAATACTTCAGACTTTTCCCTGCCTCAGCTGGGATCGATTATCAGCAGTCCACTTCCCTCCTTCCTTGACCACCACCACTCACACCTCCTTTTCTATGGCTTCTCTTTCTTCAATCATTCTTTTCATCTTTCCACGTGTCCTCTTACGCTTGACCACGAATTGGATTTTTCTTTTTATTTCCATCCTCTCCCTGACATTTTTCATTCTAATAATTTCAAGGGACATTTTTTTTTTCATTTTTTTCTTGATATTTCCACAAAATTTTATTCAGATTACGTCTTAATTATCTCCTTCACTACGAGAGGACCTTCCCAAGTTTAATAATATTTGGAGTTAGTAAGAATGAAGCAGGGAAATAACCATCTTACTATCTCATTCAACGCCTTAATCGTACCACATCTTCCACGGTACTATCATTTTCTCTTTAACTTTCATTTCCTTTCTTATTTCCATTCTTCTGCTTTCCATTACGCAACTTATAACCTTCCCTTCTTCCTCCCGCTTTCCTTCCTTTTCCTACTTTATTTCCTCGTTCCTTTACTTATGCCATCATGTCATCTTTTTTAACCATTATTCTTTTTTCTCTCCCTAGATTTTACTTTCATTCTATTCCCTGATATCTTCAATTTCTTTTTTTAATAATCATCCCACAAATTCTAAATCTAGAGGCTCTCTACTTCTACTCTCTCATAAACTTCTTCCTTTTTCTACATTTTATATTCTTGCACCTTTCCTTCCCCCCTTCGCGTTGGTGATCCCTTCTTCTCCCTTTCCTCTCCCCCTTTCCAATTCTGCTGTTACTTCTCTCCCGCACTCTCTATTTCCAGTTCTTCTGCCTCTTCTCTTTTCGCCATTACTTCCCCTTCCTGCATTTTTCCTATCTCACCTTTCATTTTCCACTCATCCCTCTCCCTTCCCCGTTTTGCATTTTTAGTTCCTTTATTTGTTCTTCCACACCCTCTTGTTTTACTCTTTCTTCAACTCTTTCTCCCTCTCATTTGCCTCTCGGTGTATCTCATGTATGTCTTTTCTCCCGTTCAGCTACTTAATTTCTTCCACATCTTGTTTTACTTTCGTTACTTCCTCCTCTCCCTTAATTTGTCTCGCATCTTTCATTTCCCCTTCGTGCATTGGATTCCTCTCCCTTCCCATTTTTCACTTCCAATTCTTTTATTATTCCTCCCAGAACTTCTCCTTTCAATGTCTCTTTACCTCTTCCTCTTCCTCCCAAAGTTCCCCTCTCTCACTTTTGAAATCTCTCTTCGTGTATCCAAGCATACTCTCTTCCTTCTTCCCCTTTCTAGTCCTTTCTTATATTACCCCACATCTTTTCTTTCCTCTCTCACCTCTCATTCTTCAGTCTTTGTATCTGATCCTCCTTCCTTCCTTCCTTTTCCCCCATTTCCTCTTTTCATTCTCCCATACCCTGTTATTCCAGAGTTTATTTACCCCTTCCTTTTCCTCCATTCTTTCATCTTTCATCTGCATCTCTGTGTATCGGGTCCTTCTCCTTTCCCCCATCTTACCAGTTCCTCGTTCCCTCACACCTTCTTAAAGTTTAATATCCACTGTGTCCACTTGCTGTGTCTCACCTATCATTCCTTCCTTCTCTTATCTCAGTATCTTCCTCTCTTAGCACGTAGTTATCAAAATAGTTTCAAGCTTTCTTAGTCCACTGTTTCTTTATCCTTTTCTCTTCTCCCTCCATTTCTCTTCTCTCATCTCCGTGTGTCTCATCCATTTCTTTTCCATTTCTAACTTCCCTCACATCTCATCCCACGCTTTACGGCTGCCTCTCCCTACATTTGTCCGACTTCCACTCTCTTCCCTATAAGCTATCTTCCTCCCGAATTCCTAATCCTACTCCTCCCGTCTCGTCAATCCTCCTCATCCCTACTTCCTCTCGATCACTAACTTCCTTTCGTACTGCGCTCCTCAGTATTCTCCCTACAACTTACCTTTATGTTGCCCTGTTTCGGATTCTCTTTTACCCACCACTCGCTTCCAGTGCCCCATCTCTGTCTGTCTGTCTGTCTTGCTGTCTCTGCATTAATGTACGAGTATAGCACAAAAATTGAAACCCTGATGATATTATATATATATATATATATAAAGAACTTTTGCACGTCACATAGCTGAATTCCGGAGTTTGGCCCAGATTGATGTCCTCTGAAGAGACGTTTTGGACGTCACCTGCCATGGCTTCGTTAATTGTACTGTGAATGATTGTGGGTAGAGTTTTAGATCTATCAATCGGCGTGCGTGTGCATTGTGACACAAGAATCAGGTTGATGTCCTTTGAGTTTCAGCTATTTTTGTACACCCTGACAAATTATTCGGCACCTCTGTGGTGTGATACAATATGACACAGGGACCAAACATTCCGAATTGCCAACACTACCAAATAAGCACGGTTTCAAGTTTACAAATAATTTCAAAACCTATCGCTCACAGCAGTGCCATTAATTTTTAGTGTGTGTACTCGTTCGACGCCAACACCCTCTGCAAGGTTAGCGCCTTCACGAGGGCAGCGAGCAAAAGAAATTCGTTCACCTCATCCTCTTCGTTTATAAGTGCTCTATCAAGCTTGTATGAGTCGGCTTTGGTCACTTATTGGCGGCTTCCACGCTGCTCGATCACTAGCAACCTCTCTATTCAGTTCCTTAACCCTGAGACCACATTTTATGTCCTCCTATCAAGTGTTTTTGTGGTTCACCCATCCCTGCTTGACCCTCAATGTTCACACCTCTCACCCTCTGCAACTTTCACTCTCCAACTAAAACACATGACCAATCCATATAGATCTATCCCTTCTCATCACAACACCAACACTTTCAAGTCCCATCGTTCTACTTAACTCGTCAATCGCAACCACAAATCCCCTCCCCCCCTGTCTTTCTAGGATGCACTACACATCCATCTAATCCTCCTCTTCTTAGGTGGGGGGAAAAAAAAGACTACAAATTAGTGCAATTTGGCTTTCAGTATTACCATCTATGGGTAATATCAAATTCCTTCAAGCATCTTAGTCCTGGAAGGTAGGTATTGTTTCATTTATTTTCCAGAAGGCTAATGGACAAAGGGTGTTAAGGACAAAGGAGAGTTTTCCGCTTTCCCATTGTCTGAAACTTCTGCAATTAGACGATAAAGTTTTTGACCTTACTGAGTAAGATGACTTATATTTTTTTATTTATCCTTGACGTCACCACATGATTTTCACTTTATTCAGTATGATGTCTCTCTTTTGTTTATCTTTGACGTCACCACATGAGTTTCACCATATTCGGTACGATGACTTCTCTCTTGTTTATCTCTGACGTCACCACATGAGTTTCACCTTATTCAGTATGATAACGTCTATATTCTGTTTATCTTTGACCTCACCACATGATTTTCAGATTAATAAAGGCAGTGTTTATCCTGGTAGTTCGAAAATTCAATCAAAAAATGATTAAAATCGACAGCATTTAGCAAGCATACAGGATGTGGTTAATATCAGGTGTGTGTGATCGGTGTATCTGTGTAACTCTAATTCTCTTTCTCTCTCTCTCTCTCTCTCTCTCATCAAATTCTAATTCCCGCATATGGGTACTCGTATGCGCTCTTTTCTTTCTCTTTTCCTCCTATATTGTTTCCCTTCCTCTCCTTCTCTCTCTTTCTGCACCTCCCTGCATTTCGCCCTACATGCTCTCTCTCTCTCTCTCTCTCTCTCTCTCTCTCTCTTCTCCCATGCTCTCTTCCTACGCGCCGCCCTTACGCATGCGCCTTTCTCTCTCTCACTTCTCACCCTCCCCCCTCCCCTACGCTCTCTCTCTCTCTCTCTCTCGCTCTCTCCGCCCAAACGATACCTCCCCCACGCCCACCCCCACGCCCTCTCTCACACCCATCATCTAGCCTTTCCCCACCCTCTTCTCCCACCTCCCTCCAATACTCCCTCCATCACTCCTCTTCCCCTTACATTCTCCTCTTTTTCTTCTTCTTCCACTCCCTTTCCTCCACTCTGTCCTCTCTTATTTCTCTTCTTCATTTTATTCTCCCCTTACTTGCTCCCATTATCATTCTTTTCACTTTTCCACTTTCCACACTCCCTCTTCCTTCATTCTTTCTTCCCTCACTCCTTCTCACACCCCTCTCCACTCTCTCCCTCCCTTCATTCCCGACTCCCTCTCCCTCCGTTCCCTTTTGTATCTCCATTTACCCTCCCTTTTCCTCGCTCCTTCTTCTTTCACTCCTTGCTTCTTTTGCTTCTCTCACTCCTTCTCACAGTTCCTTATTTGTACTCCTTTCTATATCCTCCCTTCTCCAACTTCTATTCCTTTCGTTAACTTTTCTTCCTTTACTTCCACTTCCCAACCTCCTCTCCTTCTTCCTTCTCTGTCTTCTTTCCTTTTTCTTCTTTCTTGAACTCCTTCCCTACCTCCTCCCCTTTTTCCTTAGCTTTCTTCTTCCTGCTTTCCTTCCTCATCTCTTCCCTTACGTTCTTCTCTTCTGCACTCCTAACCTCCTACCTATCTTCACGTCTCCTCACACTTTCTGCTACTCAAACCAGACCTCCTTCGTGGAAAGTCCCCCCCCCCCTCTCTCTCTCTCTCTCTTTCTCTCCACGAAATTTCTCCTTTGCTTCATTGTTCTGCTTATTTCATTTCTTGCTCTCTTTCTCCCTCCTCCACCTCTTCCTACCTTTCTTCTTATTACTTCTTCCTCGTCATTACTTTGGTTATAGCGCTTTCCGTGTCTCTTCCACTTACACTTTCTTCTCTTTCTCTTTCTGCACTTTTCCCACCTTCTCCTCCACTTTTCTGTTTGTTCTTACTTTTTCTCAGGTTCCCACTTATTCCATTTTCGTCCACTTTTTCCACTTTCCGCTCTTTTCCCTGTTTGTGTCTTTTTTTATTTTCCTTTCTGTCTCCAATTAGTCCACTTTCTCCCTCTTTTTCCATTTTCTGTTCTCCCCCCTTCTCCACCCCCCCTTTTTTTCCTCTTCCCCTCCTTCCTATTTCTGTATATACCTACTTATCCTTCGCTCATATTTAGTTATTTTTCATCCTATTACTGTTCTTCTATTCCCTTCAATATTCATCTGCTTTTGCTTCTGCCATTCTCATACTCTCCTGCTTCCTTTTATTCTTCCTCCCTTTTTTCTCCCTCACTTTCGCTTCCGCCCTCTTTATGTCGCTCTTACTTAGGCGCCCTGTCCATCCGTCTTCCTCTCCTCCTCCCTCACGTTTTATTTTATTCCTCGTTCTCCGTCTAGTCCTCCTCTCTTTCTCCATCCACTCTATTTTTTACCTTTAATTAAACCTTGCTTCCTGTCTCATTTTTTTTTTTTTTTTGCTCTCATACACTCTTACTTCCTCCCGCTGCTGTGTTATTTACCTTCGCTCTCTTTTTTCAATTCTTCCTCTTCCTCTGTTTCATTAACTTTTTTGTCTCCCTCATACTCTTTCCCTCCCCCTCCCCCAGTCTCTCTCTCTCTCTCTCTCTCTCTCTCTCTCTCTCTCTCTCTCTCGGCGCGTTACTCCTCTTTTCTCCTCTTTTTCGTCGGTTCCTTTCCTCTCTTCCATTTTCCCACTTTGTCTTCGTCCCTCCAATTTTTCTATCGTCCTCTCAAACAAAATATTTTCTCTTCTAATTTATATAATCATTTATGCTTTCTCTTGTTTTTCCCTACAGTTCATACTGTTACTGCTCTCCCTCATTCCTCTTTCTCCCTTTCTCCCTTCCGTCTACTCTGTTTCTATCTAGTTATCGCTTTTCATTGTCTTTCTATTTTTCTATTGTCCATATGATTATATTCTTTTTCTTTCTTTATGTTAATTTTCAGCCTCATTTTTTTCCCTTTTTTTATCAGCTCGCCTCCTCTCCTCCTTATTCTGCTTCTTCAGTCATTCCTGCTTCAACTCCTTTTTCTTTTTCTTGACTTCTTCTCTTCGTTTCTTCCCCTCCTCCTCTCTCCCTCTCTACAACTCTCCATCTACTCCTCTTCTCCTTATCTTTCCCTTCCCATTTTCCTTTTCCCTCTCTTATTTTCCCTTTCTTCTCTTTGCATCTCTTCTCCCTATCTCCTCCATCTCTCCACTTCTTTTCATTCTCCTCTCCCTATTCTCATCCTCCATCCCACCTTTAACTGTACCTTCCTTCCTTCCCATCTTCCTCTCTCACCCCTAACCCACTTCCTCGCTCGCTTTCCTCCTCCTCCTCCCCGTCCTCCTCTTCCTCCTCCTTTTTATCCTCTCCTCCTCCTCCTTTTTATCCTCTCCTCCTCTCCCTCCTTTTCCTCCTCCTCCTCCTGCTCCACCTCCTCTGCTAATGTCCATTTCCTCTCCCTCCTCATGACCTACTTCTCTCGCTCCTTCCCTTTTTCAGGCCTCTCCAGCGCACCTTGCCTACTCTCTCTCTCTCTCTCTCTCTCTCTCTCTCTCTCTCTCTCTCTCTCTCTCTCTCTCTCTCTTTATTACTCGATTTATTTCGTTCTCATTCCTTCTACGACTTTCTCTCTCTCTCTCTCTCTCTCTCTCTCTCTCTCTCTCTCTCTCTCTCTCTCTCTAATGGTTAGTTTAGTGTATGGATCAGCATTTTGGCTCTGTTTACATGTTCTTTACGTGGTTTTCACTATAACTTTCCTTTCGTTACCCCTGCGCGTGCGAAGTGAGAGCGGGGTAATGCTTTACTCAATGTGCTTTTGTATTTCTGTGTTTCTGTCTTGCCGTGTGTGTGTGTGTGTGTGTGTGTGTGTGTGTGTGTGTGTGTGTGTGTGTGTGTGTGTGTGTGTGTGTGTGTGTGTGTGTGTGTGTGTGTGTGTGTGTGTGTGTGTGTGTGTGTGTGTGTGTGTGTGTGTGAGAGAGAGAGAGAGAGAGAGAGAGAGAGAGAGAGAGAGAGAGAGAGAGCAGTATAAATGTTAAAAAACTGACCAGACTGGGATTAAACTTGGTGGAAGGGTTAAGGATCAAACAATAGGCTGATCTCTGGGTTTTAGAAGATAAGGTCACGGGTCGAGCTCAGATGGCAAGATCAATTTAACAGCCTTTATCCGATCTACATAGAGACTGGTGAAAGGGTTCAGGGTCAGGCAAGAACAAAATAAGTCAATCTTGTGCCTAATCCGTCGAAGGTCAGGGTCACGAGGCAATGTCAAATGTTCGACCTTTAGACAGCTGAAGGACGCGGGAGTTGTACTTTTGAGTATTCCTTTTTACATGTTTCTTAAATATTCTGGAGGCGATTTGTTTGTGGCCACCCCTTACGGGATTAAGGCTTCTGGCAATAGATAGCTAGATAGATTATTCTCTCTTATGATCTGTATTTTGGCTAGTCTGTGATATTATTTTCGCATTGCTGAACTCACTGCTCTTTGTGGACTTCTTACTTATTCTAGTGTATGGATCTGAATTGCGTTTTTCTTTTCTCTTGTCCTTGTCCTAATTTCACCTTTACTTCTCCTCGCTTAATTCTCAATAATCCTTACATCTGGATTTGGCTGTACTTTGTGTTATTATTTCGAATACTTACATATGGATATCAGTTTCTTTATTTTTTTTTTGTACTGCAGTGAAGGTTTCTTGTCCACTAATTCATTACTTAACCTATACCTTCATGCTCATTTCTAGATTATTGTTGTGTGGATTAATTTTGAGGGTCTGTGTTTTATTGTTTTTATTAACTTCAGCACGCCTGCTACCCAAATAGAAATTTGTATATTATTCTTGTGTACTGTATAGCTTTTAATGCCTGTATTCTGCGTTATGTGCCAGTTTTAGTAAAGACAGAGACAGAGAGGAAGCAAGCAAAGAAAACAATATACCTTAAGAGACTTAGTATACGTGTCTTTTCTACAAGGGTTGCGACAGAACAATCTATAGCAACAGCCGATAATATGAAGCAGCAAAAAATGTAGAAGCAATAAATAAATGTTAAATAAAGCGCGTCTCTGGGAATGCAGGTATTCACAGGAATTCGCATCCATCACGTTCACGTGTGAGAAACGCTTGGTATAAAAGAAAATATTAACATGCCTATTTAGAAATTCTTACGGTTCCATACATGGAAGAGCTGCCAGGTACATCTAACTGAAGAACACGTGTATGGAAACTCTTATGGCAGACTGTACTTGATAAATCTTGCACTTTTTAAAAAAATAAAATAAAATAACATTAGCCTCATTGTTTATTGTTTCCCGTCTTGTTCATCAGAGTTTTGTCACACACTTTCTTATTTCGTTTTTCTTCCAAAGACACTCCATCGCCTTCATTCTCCGGTTTTTATTTCTTAATTATCCTTAACTTTTTTTTTTTTTTTTTTTTTTACGCCGTCCTCTCTCCCGTTCTCCCTACTCCAAACTCCTTTCCTCACCGAGATGCCATCAGATGCACTTCCCTTCCTTCCTAGAATCGAATCTTTATCTCCACCATCTTCGCTTATCCCTTATTCTCTCCCCCTTTTCCTTTCACGTCACCATCACTTTTAATACCATTAATCTTTCACTCATTTACTACTCTCATATCGTGTCCTCACATTCACACTCTCTCCTACCTTTACATCACAATATTTTCTCTGCTTTCCTTCTGCCGTTAAATGCCCCTCTCTGAGCTTCTTCGTCTCCTCATACCTCTTTTCTTCGTCCAAATTCCCACGATTCCATGTCCCCTATTTCGCTTGACTATATCGCTCCTTCGTACATCTCCTTCATATGATACCTATTCTCCTGTCTTTCATTCTCTGTTTATGTGGCCATCTCTTCTTGTAATTTCCTTCGTCTGCTCCTGACTCCATACGCTCAGCCACCCATTTCTAGGATCTTGCCTTTATATCTTCCTGTCCTCTTTTATGATCTCAGTTTTTGGCCGATTCTTCCTTTCTCACGGAATTATCTCTCTGTTATTTTCCTCCCCTTTACTCATGTCTTACTGTCCTCATCAATTTGCCTGCTCATCCACCAACTCTCTTTCCTAAGCTCCTCTCTTACCTCCTTCTATAACCCCTTCCAGAAATTATGTAGGAGAACGCCTTCTTGTGGTGACATTGATATGATCAGGAGGCTCCACTGCCGGGTTATATAAACGTCTCTGCCGCTTCCCAGTCCCGAGAGAGGAAGCTCACGGACTGTAGGAAAAGGACATCTGAAGGCTGCAGTCCCGGGTTTCACGTTTCGATGAGCCTTGGGCAATAGTAACATCAGCAGCAACCCCTTCTAGTGATCTTTAATCTAGTACCCTTCATCCATTTTCAGTGACCTTCCATTCTTTTTAGATTGTCTCACAGATTCTTGATTCCTTACCTTCATCTATTCGCCTTCACACCTGTTTCCTTTCCTTCATAAATTCCACACTTGCTATCATCTCATTCTCATTTTTTAACGATATTTCTGCTTTCCAGTTTCCTTTCTACCCGACCTTCGTTCTTTTTTCATTCCTCCAACCCACTCCATTCGTCTATCCTCGCGTCTTCTCTTATCACCTCTTCCCACTTCCTCCTTTTACGATCTATATTCTTGTCCCTCCCACCTACCCCTTTTTTTTAGCGACCAATTCTTCTTTTTCATACCCCTCCATCTGCTGCTTACTTCTTACCTTCATTCCCCCACGTCGACATCTACCTTCACAATTTCCTGAACTATACCGACATCTACTCCGGCTTACTCCCTTTGTGATCCCTATTCGTGTCCCCTACTTCTCTTTTTACGTATCCGTCTGCTCTTTCGTGACCCTCTCTTCTTTTTCATTTCCCCATCCGACATCTTACTTCCACCGACACACTTTCTCTCATCTCCACTTCGTCCTATTTCCGCTTTTTATGATCCCTCTCCTTCCCCTTTTCCCTCCTGTTATGCGGCCTTCTCTCCTTTTTATTCCTCTCATCCACTTCTCTCGTTACCCACATCCAGTCCTTGCCATTCCTTCCAAATACCCTAACCAACCTTCAGCTTCCCTTTTTATGGTCCCAATTCTTCTCCCTTTCTTAGGCTCCCCTCATCATTTCTAGAATCCTCATCCTTATCCAGCCTCGCTCCTAGGGTCTCATCAGCACCTTTTCTCCCTTTTGTGCCCTCTGTTCTTGTCCTCTTCTTCCCCTTTACGCAATATTACATTCTTTTTCATTTCCTATCATGCATCCATTAACCACATCTCCTCCTCCTGCCCCTTTACTTCATCTCCTCCCCCTTCCCTAGCCGTTTCAAACCTCCTCCTCCTCCTCATCTAACCCTGTCTCCTCATCGGTTACCACACATTTTTCCCGCTTCTCCTTTTTCATGGCTTCTATTCACATCCCCCTCATTCCGTTTAAGCGACCCTTCGTTCTTTTTTAATTCCACTCATCCACTCCCAGCTCCTCCTCCTCCTTCTGCTCCTCCTCCTCCTTCTGCTCCTCCTCCTCCTTCTGCTCCTCCTCCTCCTTCTGCTCCTCCTCCTCCTTCTGCTCCTCCTCCTCCTTCTGCTCCTCCTCCTCCTCCTCCTCCTCCTCCGTCAAGGCGCCTCCACCTCCACAGGGCCCTTCCTCTGTCTGATATTTTCCCTCCCGGAGACTTTTTCCAATTAATCTCTTTTCCGCACGCTCGTCTCACTCCTCCCTCCATTTTAACTTGCCAGTCTCTCCCTCCCCACCCACCCTCCTCCCCCATCACCCCCCACTCTCTTCACATCCTTCTCCTACTTCTTACTTTCTCGCCTCCTCTCCTTCTCTCTCTCTCTTTCTCTCTCTCTCCCTTTCGCTCACCGTCAAACTCAACTTTATCTTTCATCATCGTCGTTCATGCTTTCTTTTTTTCATTTTTGTTTTTGCTCCGTTCATTCTTATTAATCGTTTCTTATCTCGCCATTTTACTGAGTGTCAGTGTCTCACTACTAATACCACTGTTTCTTCAACAACTACTACTACTAAATCTCTCTCTCTCTCTCTCCCCGTCGTTCACTTTTTTCCCCTCTCTCATAACAAGCACTTACACCGCCTTAGTTACTCTCCCTCCCGTCATCATCTTCCTTGAAAAACTTCCCTCCCTCCCTCCTCCCCTCCCTCCCATCTTCCCTCCAAGCACTTAATCTTCCTTCCTATCTCCTCCTCTCACTTTACCTTTCTTTTCCACCTTCCTCTCCTACATCTTTCACATTTCTTCCCCCTTTTATCGAGCCAGACGTTCCATTCTCCTTATGATTCCACTCATTCACCTCCTACGCACACCCTCTCAGGCCTCGGCTCTTACTCTTCCTCCCTCTTACTTTGCTTCCCTCTTACCTTCCCTTCCTCTTCATCCTCTTTCCTCTCCTTCTCTCCTATCTTCTCTTTCTTTAACGCCTCCTCCTCCCACGCTTCCTCTCACTCTCCCTTCTTTTCACTCTCCTTCTCCCGCATTCTCCCTGTCTTTCTCTTCCTCTGACTCTTCCTTGCCTTTCCTCCTTTTCCTCAAGCTCTTTCTCTCCCTTCCTCCTCTTCCTCTGACTCTTCCTCTCCCTTCCTCTTCCTCCCTCTTCGTGTGGCTGCCTCATCAACTTGGCTTCTTTCATCCCACACTTGTTTATCTAGCCAGACTGGTGGTATCAGGGCTTCAGGGTGTGGCTGGCAAATTGATGGATGCTTCCCCCATACTTATTTCTCCTTAAGGAAGTCTGCCTCGGCTTCTGAAGAAACTCGAAGCCAATATGCTTTAGGATGCTTTTTTTCCACTATCGGGCTTTCTAGCTGACTCTCCCTACTAGCAGATTAATGGATGCTTCGTCTATACTTATTCCTCTATCAGGAAGTCTGGTTTAACTTGCTACGAGATTCATTTAAGGAATTCTAGTTCTGTGATTGCGGCTGATGAGATGAGAGGAAGAATGGGACCGGAATATATTGGTGTTGTGATGATGAGGAGTAGATTGAGATGGTTTGGACACCTTGAGATGATGGAAAATGACAAATGGGTGCGGAAGCTGCGAGGTATGAACGTCTAGGGTAGGGTTGTGAGAGGCAGACCAAAAAAAGACTTGACACGAGGTCACAAAGTGTAACATCAAGGATAAGGTACTGAATAAGAAGGCTGCCAGAGATCAAGCAGCGTGGAGAGCCAAGGCCGACGCATGGAAGCATGTTGAAGCTTCTATAAACGATACAGTCGGTATGATACGATGCAAACGAATTAATGTGAGTTTCTAATCCTCTCTTACTCAATTTTCCTAGGAGAATGTTGGTAGATATTTCACCAATATTCATATTCTTATAAGAATGTCTGGTTTATTTTCCAGTAAGGAAGTCTGGCTCATGGTCCACCCAGGCGTATGTTAACGTTCTGAATCTTCTACAAAGGCATTTGCTTTGGTTTTCCCACCAGTAAACTGACTGATGCTTCTCGCGTGACTTACTTCTCAATCAGAAAGTCTCCCTAAACTTCCACAGAGATTCATGTGAAGAAGCATAGTTCCATGATCCAAGCAAATTTGTCTTACTGATTTATTTATTGCCCTTCGGCTCAGTGTTCTCGGCAGCAGATTTATGGATGTTACACTGATATTCATTTCTCTGTAAGAGATTATGGCTCATCTTCAGAGGAAATTGATGCAGGGCAGTCTAGGTTAAGCTCCAATCTGATCTGTGTTTTGGATTTAACTCATTTATAAGGATGTCTGGCTGTATCTACTCCTCGAAAATTTTGTGGCTCAGCTTCCTTAAGAAACTAATGTACTGAAATCTGATTACTACCAAGCAAATTCATGGACAAATGTTTGATTTAGTTATCATATTGTGTTCGTGTTTTAATTTCCCAGTAAGACTGTCTGTTGGAGTGTTCTTAGCAGATTGAAGCTTTTAACATCTTTAACAATGATGCTTGTTTTCCTCTTGTCCTTGCTGCCATCAGACATATGTTTTTATCTCATGGCAGACCATTAGCAGTCAACCAGGTTAGGAATGCCATACCAAACTCCTTTTGTTAGAAAAAAAGCCTATCCTATATTGACGATAAGTGTGTAAAGGTAAGAAAAAGTTAAAGTGCGTCACTGAACTGAAAAGGCTAATGGTGGTGTTATCAAAAGTAAGAAGACAAAGTTGTGTACAAACTCAACTTTGAACGGTGATATAAGGAAACCCTGTGAGCGTTAGATATGATTTCCTGTGCATGTAACGCTATCTACAGCGCTGGTAGATAAAGTAAACACGCTTTACTCCATTCACAGGTTGAAGAAAAGACCGTCAGATAATGAGAGCTTGCGTACACCCCTTTGTTATATAAATCCCACAGCATTAGGTGACGTGGAGTTGTTATTTCCCCTCTATTACTGCTGGAAGATTTAATTCAGTTTAGGAAGGATTTCTTTCAATGGAAGGGGTAGTGAATGTTGCTGCATATCTATATCTAACAGCTCCCGTCCGAAAAAATCCTCCAGCAGAAAAAAGATAGCAACAGAAATTGAATAAGACAGCAAGAATGAGGTATAATAATAAGTCACTGGACTGAAATTGATAAAACGGTTGATAATGCTTTACTCATTTTTTTTTCTCAGTGTGGAAGTTTGCTCATTAAGAAACAAATATATATGTTCAATGTAAACTTTTCATTTCCCTGTTAAGATGACCAACCTGAATTTCATGTTACGGTGGTGTAATTCCATCCTACTGAAATTTTGCCAGACCTCGAGGCAAGTTGGTGTGCAAGTTCTTTCATAGCTCGATAAGGTTGTTGGATTGAGCCTCTTAGTCAGGTAAAATTGTAGTTGAGGGAGCAACTCTGGGATCGGCGCGGTCAATCAGTCACGCCTTAGGATTTTCACAAGAAGGTGGTTCACTTTTGCTGTGCCCAGTACTATGTTTCACTGCAGCGGTGTTCCATATGGTCCCGCATCTATCTGGTACTTTTGCTCTCTCTCTCTTTCTCTCTCTCTCTCTCTCTCTCTCTCTCTCTCTCTCTCTCTCTCTCTCTCTCTCACACACACACACCTTCTAAATATAGTTCCCACACACTTTTTTTCATACTTGGAGCACTCATAATTCTGGCACTACCCCATCCCCCTCCGTCTCTTCATAGCTTCCCACACCCCTCTTCTTTCCAGGCTTCAGAAGTCCCATTTATAAAGGATCCTAACCTTCTATTACGGCGAAGAAGCACACCATAAAAGCTACTTATTATCACACCTTCCCTTCGTTATTCGTACTGTGTGACATCAATAATTTAACTGCGCAGTTTATATTAGCTCTATAACTGACTATAAATGAGCCTACGGACTGTCTTATACATAACTTACTCTTAATAGTGTTCGTAAATGTGGCTCTGGGTTTCACATTTATAAATCTTCTTGAGCGTAAGTTAGGCATAAGATTGACTCTAAATGCTTTTGTTTTCACCTATACACGAGACATTAGAAAACAAACCTGATATTAGTTTTAAGGCATAGTAACCTAAATGAATACATAGGTAAGTAAATAAGATGTTGATAACAACTGGTATCAAGACTTGTTTATCCGTCGAAATTACTTTAAGATTCTTGATAACTATGGGCCCAGCACCCCGCCCTCTCCCAAACTCTGGACACTTTCCTTTTCCCATCACCAACTCATTTCCTTCGCTCGTCCCTCTGTCATTTCCTCTGTCCCAATCAGACCTTCTTCAGCAACTTCTCATTCCATCTTCATTTATTATCCTTACATCACGTTTTCCTCTGTTCTTTGCTTTTTATTTAATCTCTGACACATTCCTTTTAACATTAAGATAATTTCTTCTCAGCACTCCTCCTCTCTCTGCCCTTTCCCGTGTATAAATGGGGCCTTCTTTAATTACTCTTCATTCCATCTTCATTTATTTCCCTAGCTTCGCCTTTTCTTCAGTTCTTTGCCTTCTCTTTATCATCTGACGTTTTTTTCTCCACAGTAATTTCTGTCCTCATTTACGTCCCCCCCTCCACATGCACTTTCTACTCCTCTTTCCACTACCTTCATTTTCCTTTTCACCTTATTCTTTCCACAACATTCATTTTAT
>NC_137018.1:5308407-5355907 GCF_032717465.1 Coenobita brevimanus | reverse complement strand
GCAATTATTATGCATGGAAACAGATCGAGTCCTTGATTATGTGTCTAGGATGAGCATGTCAGAGCCAAGTGAAGGGTGAATGAGTTTTGGGTGTGAAAGTGCAAAAGTGGAGTTGTCATTTTGTGCATTTGTCGCTTCGTATGTGTGTGTGTGTGTGTGAACAAAAGACTGTGTGTGATTCTGTGTATGTGCGCGTGTGCACGATCGTTTGCCAATAACTGTGTGTGTTTGGGAATGTTTGGGCAAGCGAGAAAGTTCGGATATGGTTGTGTGTGTGTGTGTGTGTGTGTGTGTGTGTGTGTGTGTGTGTGTGTGTGTGTGTGTGTGTGTGTGTGTGTGTGTGTGTGTGTGTGTGTGTGTGTGTGTGTGTGTGTGTGTGTGTGTGTGTGTGTGTGTGTGTGTGTGTCTGGGATAGAGTGCAACTTGACCTGGGAGCCACAATGACCCTGGAAACGTGCTGATGGTGGCTCCAGAGGCCTGTCCACACACACACACACACACACACACACACACACACACACACACACACACACACACACAGACCAGAATTTTTAGTCATCTTTATCTACACCACGTGCATTTACCTCTCTCATAAACCTTACAACTCTACTGCTTTACAATTGTTCATCTTAACTACAGTATATGACCCTTTCTCTCTCTCTTGTTCCGGATATCTCTGTTTGCTCACTTACGTACAGTACACGTAGTTAACTCTCTGATGAACCGAACAACTCCTTATTTCTTCACTTCATCCACAATTCAATCATTTATTACTCGTATGATAGGGGAAAATCCTTTACAAGCTCCCTTTACCTTCAGCACACGCTCTTTTCACTCTCAGTATTTGGACATCGCTAGGGCTCTACTCATGCTAACGACAGACGATTTTATTCAGCTGAGAGTGAGTGAAAATAACAGCAATCCGAGAATGTCTACTCTCGTCCCCTTCAACTCTTTAATAAACGGAGCAAATTTAGTGTTGTAACCAGCTAATGCTAAACGATTTCTTTTTAGCTGTGCATGAGCCAAAAATCACGAGAGGGTTAACTTTTTTTTCACTAATGAATGTTATATATCAACGAACATTTCTAGTACTTTATTCCAGCTAGATAAAGTTAGATCATTTTATTCAACTGTTTATGTAAGACCCTGACAGTCATAACTATTATATTTGGCAGATTGTTTAAGAGCTTGAGTGTGCCAGCTGTTTTATTCAGACTGGCCAAGAATAAAAAGTTCCGTGTATTCTGTTTCTTTAATATGGGAATCCTTGTAGAATTTAGCCCTACTGATGCCATGAGCTGATTTAAGGGTACTATTTCACGTGCTATCGAAAGGTTATAACTATTTTATGTAACCTCCGCTGCCACACACGAGGTAACTTCTTTTATGTATAATAAGATTTTCTGAAGTAAAAGCTGCGTGAATTGTCACTCTTCTTACTTGTTTATTGTCCATCATATTAGTTATCTTTCCTTTAATCTCATTTTTCTAACGTTCAACGTTATCTCCATTTCCAGATTACGACCAAACTGATGCTTATCTTTCTTGCTAGCCATTTCTGTCTCTGTTGCTTTTACTTCTTGTTACCCCTTATCCCCTTCCATTTCGGTTGTGCTCGTACGCACACGTGTGTGTACAAAAACGTAATAGTGTCTTTTTACTAACAGAAGGCTTTTAAGACTTCATATCCATAAGTAATCAGCTAAGCATTTTTTTTTTTCAGCGCAGTGGTATATAAATAAATCACCCTTGCTACTCGGATACGGAATTTACTCGACAATTTGTTTATTAACCGTTACTGTACTTTGCCTAAGGACTCTCATGATCGGGACAACTCCAGTGTTCTAATACAGCTACCATCAGACGTTTTAGCTGAGTGACATGGTACAGTAACTTGAGAATGTTAATACTGCTACCACATTAACCATCACTTCCTTGAGAAAGTTCTTCATTTATTTCAGTTAGAGCTAAATGATTTTATGCAGGTAAGTGAGTCATAGGAGACCGAGTGTTAAAATCTCTCCACTATATGACAGGATATAACTATTGTTTTATATATACCTCCTGACACAAAAATCGATGTATAATATTACGAACTTGAATGGCTATTGATTTTTCTTATTGACTCAGGTGATACCGCTTTCCTTGCAACATTTAGATAGTATTATTCAGCTTAGGATTGACGTTTCGAAATGCAGGAGTTAGATATAGCCTTCATTAACTCCATCATTACTAGAGTTCCTTTCTAAATTTAATTGTCCGAAGATTATCAAGAATGTACAATTGAAGGTATTTCCCGATTCAAGAAGATAATTTATCGACTAACCATCGTTTTATTTCACCCATCGCTCCTCATGAATCGTTCCCTTTCTTTCTTTTTTCTTTTTTTTTCCCGAGGGGAGGTTCGTTAATTAAAGACAAAAGCTTCACGCACTCTCCTTAATGATGGTGGTGGTGGTGGTGGCGGCTGCAGTTCAGGATTACGCCTCATTTACAGTGGCGGTGAGGGCATGGCTGGAGTAGAGTCCCTGAGCTCTGTTCTTGTGTGGGTACGAAGCTCCCTGCCGCCTGTTCCTTAGCGATTTATTCCACATTTACACCTTAAGGGTCTCTTGTATGTTGTACAGTTTAGTGAATGACTGGATAACACCGTACCGTAAAGCATGAATCCGTCGTCAAAATAAATACAACTTGTTATTCATCGTGACTGGAGATTAAATTTACTACCACCCATACTGCAATAGGTCGGGGTATGTGGATCCAATAGGAAATACATCATAATCACGTCACAGCCAGACTACTTTTAGACCCGCAGTGGAGAGGCGGGTTCGAGTCCCACACAGATATCTCTTGTATATTTCTCTCTTTTCTAACCCATGCATGCTCCTTAGACTCACATAGATTATTCCATTCAGGCTAAATTCAGATGATTTTACATAACAGAGAGAGTTTCTAACTGCCCAAATGCTTAATGAGAAAGTTTTCAACCCACTGACTGCCAGAATTCTCCTAAGCTGAACAAATTAGAAATCCCCTTAGTTGAACATATTAGAATTTTCCTAACTTGAACAAATTAGAATTCCCCTAATCTGAACAAATTAGAATTCCCCTAATCTGAACAAATTAGAATTCCATAACCTGAACAAATTAGAATTTCCTTAAACTGAACAAATTAGAATTCCCCTAAGCTGAACAAATTAGTATTTCCCTAAGCTGAACATATTAGAATGCCCTTAAGCTGAACAAATTAGAATTCCCCCAAGTTGAACAAATTAGAATTTTTCTTGGTTGAACAAAATCGTGAACTGGTTGCCTGAGTGTAATAACTAAATGCATCTATAAAAGGCAAAATGTTAATACGGACACTGTCTATATTATAATTCATGTGTTTTAAAACGGAAAGTGTTACTAATCAATATAGACGCCTTAAATAACCATCCATCCATCCAGTTGTCCATCCATCCATCCATCCATCCATCCATTCATCCTTATTCTCATTCATGATAATTTGTGGGGTTATAATTATCACAGACGAGAAAATTAACGTTCTCATTACAGCGTCAAATTCAGCATCATTTTAGAATGGGTATCCGGCGTTGCTTGGTTAAAATCCTATGACCGTGCAGTACTTGGGTCTCAGGATGGTCACTCCCTAGGGTTCCCAGTTTATCCTTGGGCCCATTTCCCCAGGGTTATATTCGCCATGGACCTATTCTTACCATGGACCTAATTTCCCATTACTCACCCACCCACCAACCCTGCCCACCCGTCCCACCAATCCGTCTACTCATTCGACCTCCTGTAGCTAATTGTATAGTTTTATAAGTAAAAAATTCAACATTAATTGGCAACCATCTTTCCACTATGTTAACTTGTGTAACTGTGATTAATTATTATATTGGCCATCAGAGGAGCCACTTTTGCTTATGTAATGTACTCATTTGAAAAGTTTACATTCGTCGTAAGAAGTTACCCCTGTCAGAGCTGTTAAGAGAGTTCTATATGCATCCCCCTTGATTTCCATAGAGGACAGACAGACAGACAGGCAGACAAACTCTCTTTCTCTCTCTTTAGGTGCAGAGACATGAAACGCCACGGAAATACCCTGTCACATTTATCGCATAATGAAAGATATGGACGTGTGTTAATTAACAAAAATTTTGGCAACCGGAGGCCGATTGCACCCCTGTTTTTTACGCATTCTTTAAGTTAGTGTATTTTAGTTTCGTTGATTAACAAACTGTTGCGCTGTACTGCACCGTTTCTGCTAATTTGAGGGTAGAAACAGACAAAATGATAAACAGACCGGGAATTTTAGTAGTATATAAATAGATGAACTAATTCACCAGATAATTTTACTCAGCTGGAGAGAAGTCTAGGAAATTGAGACTGTTATGGTGTCATATGAAGAAATAAGCTGGTAAGGAATATGGTGCTGTAGTCTGTTTTATCTCGTCTAGCAAAGATCCCTAACCTCTCTCAGCTCAGTTAATTGCCACATGCAGTTAGATTAGAGGGCTGATTTGACTAGTAACCAAGGAGACTCAATCCTACCTCATAACTATATATCCCTCATCGAATTCCATGCAACCACAACAAAGTATTTAAGTTGTATGCATGGTCTAGTTCCCTTAAATGAAGACAACCCAACATTAATTCACCTTCTAGGATGGCTGGAGTCTGCCCCTCCTAGCCTTCCACTACCATTTCCTAGCCATTTCATCACAGTGGCGTTTTCAGTTTTATTCTGTTTGGGGGAAGTCTTTTTACTGAAGGTCTATTAATCATCATTAGCAAAAAGAAAGTCTAATAAACTGTGGTGAAATTATCAGGCAGTAGCAAGAGCAGAATACCAAAGATACGATCGCAGTGCAAAAATCTATCATTCATTATTTATTTATCAGTTTATTTGTGTATTTATCCATTTAAGGTCCGTTCTTGCTGTCCCCACTCGACTTTAATCACGCTCGAAGAGACCTTTCGAAATTTTGGTAATAAGAGATGCTGAAGGCAGTTTGAAACCCATGCATTTCAAAAATTATATCGCATGCTGGGTAGAAAAGTTTTGGGATAGCATGCCTGAAATAGAAAATACGTCCGCTGGCTGAAAGGGTTAACTACTTCATTCTAAGGACAAGTTCTCATTAAAATCGTCTTACCTTCAGACGACTGTATTTAACTTTGAGTAAATTTTTGGTATAGTCGTTTTACCTTAACCTGGCCCAGATCTTAGTCCTTTCGTAGCTTATTTTACGAAGCTCAGAGACAGAAAAACACAATGTAGCAGCTCAACATCATTCCCATTGCACCCTTTGTGGCTAGCATCATACTCTAATGTTAAATCACTTGTTACAATTCAAACCTCAAGCTGGAGAGATGGTAATTTTCGGCCAACTTACAGTAAACGATGTATAGTGATGAGGTAAATGAAGGCTACATCCAGACTCTCCACCTCACAAAGTTATATCTAATCTGAAGTGAGTCGTCTCTAGTTAGCATGAATAATGATTAACATGATCCTGAGGTGAAGGAGCTAATAATATTGATAAGATCTATCTATCTATTGCCAGACGCCATAATCCCGTACCGGGTGGCCATTTGACTTAGATTTATTTGTTTTACAGGGAGGGGCACTAACCCTCCACCAACCCACTTGACACGTAGGGAGCGCATATGGTTTGGTTATATGGTTACCACTCAGCGTTGTAAATGGTTTCTTGGCTTACAGGAAACCATTTGGCTTGTCATTCAATGTAAAGCCACCTGTAACGGAAAGAAAAGATGCTGAAAGGAAAACTATGTGGCTTTCACCGCTCATGTTGTCTAACAATATGAAAAAATATATATGCAAATACTCTAAACTTACTTATAATAATAATCTATCCGGGAAAACACCAAAAATTTTACCGCACCCTAACTTGTAAGTGTTAATGTCGATTGCTTTCTGATTGCCGCTTTCATAAGATTTCTCTGACACGCTTTCTCTTTCCCCTGTTTCCTGCACTTGTAATTTCCCCTCTTCCTGTTCTCATCACCTCGTCTTTAGCTTCCGCCTGAAGAAGTTAATACAGAAATTTCTCCGTTTAAAAGTTGGGTGGAATATAAGTGGTACGAGAGTATCATGCAAAAATGTAACTGGTCTATGATGAGAGAGAGAGAGAGAGAGAAAGAGAGAGGTATTTTTTCACTTTGCGCATTCTGTTAGTGTTCATGTGTCAAGTGGGTCTTCTCTCGCTGTGTGTGTGTGTGTGTGTGTGTGTGTGTGTGTGTGTGTGTGTGTGTGTGTGTGTGTGTGTGTGTGTGTGTGTGTGTGTGTGTGTGTGTGTGTGTGTGTGTGTGTGTGTGTGTGTGTGTGTGTGTGTGTGTGTGTGTGTGTGTGTGTGTGTGTGTGTGTGTGTGTGTGTGTGTGTGTGTGTGTGTGTGTGTGTGTGTGTGTGTGTGTGTGTGTCGATAGCCAGAAGACTAAAATCCAGAAGAGTTGAACAAAAACGGATCACCTCAATGCAACCCTGTTCTCCTTCAGACTACCCTATCTCCAACTCACGCCCTTCTTAGTTTAATTGCTGATCTAACCCACATAAACTGCGAAACTAACAACACATATGTATTCCAAAATTACTGAAATCTGAATGTCAACTCTCTCATGATCCTCACAACTCTAGCATCTCATTTCACCCTCCATGAATCGATTACATTCGCTTGAGAGTAAGTTATAAGTGAATATTGTATCCATTAAAATGCTAATGATCAGGACAGACCTAGTATTCTATTCTAGTCGACTTAGGTGATTTTATTGAATTAGGTGTAAATTAATGAAGTATGACAGATAATGAGAAAATGATGCACTCAGATCTGACTGGATTGACTGCCGACTCTAATGAAAACACACACACACACACACACACACACACACACACACACACACACTCTCTCTCTCTCTCTCTCTCTCTCTCTCTCTCTCTCTCACGTCTGTGCCGGGGGAGATGTAAAGCCAGCGCTCCCCCCTTCCCCTCTTCTCTCTCTCTCTCAAGTCTGGAGTTGTGTACGTGCGTAAGGAGATCATAGGGTTTAGGTGGGATTCCATCTTGATTTACGTCCCATGTCTCTTCCCCCCCCCTCTCTCTCTCTCTCTCTCTCCCCGACCACTCGCTCATATGGGAGGGGAGAGGATGAGGAGTGGCTTTTGATGTATCTCTTCTCCCCCATACCTCCCGTCTCTCTCTCTCTCTCTCTCTCTCTCTCTCTCTTTCTATGTGTGTATGTGTGTGTGTGTGTGTGTGTGTGTGTGTGTGTGTGTGTGTGTGTGTGTGTGTGTGTGTGTGTGTGTGTGTGTGTCGGGGATGGCTGGAATGTTTTTATTTTTCCCCGTCCAATCCACCCCTCCCGCTTCATCCCTCGCCCTTTCACTTCCCCTTTTTCTCTTGACTATTTCTCTCTCCCTCTCTTTTTATCCATTTATTTCCACATTTTCCCAATCGTTTCCATTTTCACCAGCTTTCATTCTTTTGGCGCTCTTCTAATATCTTGCATTATTTCCTCCTTCCCCTATTTACTACTTATTTGAGGCCCATTTCATCCTTCAGGTTTTCCTTCATGTCAAGTCTTTCATCTTATTTCACTTTTAGAAAGGGGAAAATCTTCAGGAGCGACTCTGTCCGTCTGCCGCCTCCTAAAGATTATCGGGCCTAAAATGCATCACCCCTGTGGACTTAAATTTAGCGGAGGCATACCACCCACACCACACCCCATCACACCTTACTATAGGAAATAAGAAAAGGGCCCCGAAGCTCCAGCATTTAACATTTTATATTTATTCACACTTGCTTCTCCCTCCCTTTCCAATTCTTCTCTCCCTTTTTTTCTCTCTTTTCGTCTCCTTTTACTGCATCCCTCCATAGCTCTCTCTCTCTCTCTCTCTCTCATCCCCCTTGCCTCCTTTTTTTGTTTGCATTTTTGCGTTTTTATTTTGTGTTTCCCTATCATATTTGCTTTTCAGGATCTATTTTCTTTTTTTTACTCCACCCCTTTGTCTCTCTCTCTCTCTCTCTCTCCCTCTCTCTCTCCGTCTCCTCCCTCCACTCTCTCTCTCTCTCTCTCTCTCTCCACTCTCCTCCCCCATTTTTCATTTCCTTCTTCTCCTCGCGTTTTTCCATTACTTTCTCTCCTATCGCACATCTTTTTCTTTTTTTAATCTGACAGTTTCTTCCTTCCAGTGCATGTCATCTGCCTCTGTCCCTGTCTGTCTGTCTGTCTGTCTGTCTGTCTCTCTCTCTCTCTCTCTCTCTCGGGGATGGCAGGAATGTTTTTATTTTCCTCGTCCACCCTACTCCTATCTCTTCATCCGTCGCATTTTCACGTCCCTTTTTTCACTTGGTTTTGTCATCTCTCTCTCTCTCTCTCTCTCTCTTTATCCATTTCATTCATCTCAATCACTATTTCCAGTTTCGCCAACCTCTCCATCTTTTGCTTTTTTCTTATTTCTTACGCAAATTCACTTTCTCTTTCTCATTTTTTTTTTTGTTCATGGTTCTTCTTTTTCATTCACTTTCAGCGTTTTTATCACTACTTTTTACCCCCCCCCTTTTTTTTCCATTTCCGTTCTCCAGTTATCTATATTTTATTCTTTTCCACCTTTTATTCATTTTTCATCATTTTCTTTCTGCTTTTGATTTTCATTTCGCCTTGTATTTTTTCACCCGCGCTCGCGAAGGAAGAGCGAACCTTTTGTTTTGATCGGCATTGTGTGTGTGTGTGTGTGTGTGTGTGTGTGTGTGTGTGTGTGTGTGTGTGTGTAACAAAGTCAAATGTTTGGCACTTACGCCTATTATAAGGCTCGGGTGTTGTGCTCTCTGCATGGCCCTTCCTCTTGGTTTTTATTTTGTATTTTCCTTACGCTTAAAAGTCTCTTTAATTGTATTTTTTCACTTCTTCCTTCTCCTCCTCCTCCTCTCTCTCTCTCTCTCTCTCTCCCTTTCCTCCTCCTCCTCCTCCTCCTCTCCCTCTCCCTCTTCCTCCCTTCCTCCTCCTCTCCGTCTCCCTCTCTTCCTACTCTCCCTCTCTCCAATTTTTCATTTCTTTCTTCACCTTCCGTTTTTCCATTCCTTTTCATTCCTGTCTTACACCTTTCTTCTATTTTTCCTTCGACCTTTTTCCCAATTAGTGTCAACGTCTCTCTCTCTCTCTCTCTCTCTCTCTTACCTATAAGTCAGTCTATCTATCTATTTATCTATCTATCCATCGGGCTATCTACCTATTTGTCTGCCCCTGTCAATCTATCTACAAGGTGTACAAGAAACATGCGGCAAAATTTAGAAGTTTTTTCTTGGAGTAACACTGAGTTGTAAATCCATTTATAACATAGGTCTAATTTTCAGCCATTGCGGAACTACATTTACTGATAACCTTATGGAAGAAATTGGTCTTCCTCAAATTTTCGCCATAAAGCCTTCGGTAATCGTATCTCAGAAGCGGGTGGGATTTGGACCTATGCTGTTTTTACTTTTTTTTTTTTGCATGGAAGAAGGAACCAAAGGCCAGGAGCTCGCAATTATTACTCAAAATTTTCCCAAGAGCTTTATTTCTCACATAGCACAGTCTTCATGGGACACGCTGTATACTGATCTATCTACTGTATTTTTATACCTCATATACTGTATACTTTCAATATTAAACGCTAATATCTTAAAAATATGATATATATAAAGAACATAACATTTTCAGACTTTTGCATTAGACAGAGAGAAAAAAACTTAGTAAAAGCTGATTTCAAGCAAAATGTTACTTCTCACACACACACACACACACACACACACACACACACACACACACACACACACACACACACACACCCGTCACACATATAAAGACACAGAAATATATGGCAGACAATGTAAACCACACAAACAAACCTTGGTAAGCAAACTAAAACACACACACACACACACACACACACACACACACACACACACACACACACACACACACACACACACTCAAACAGTTTCTCTGTTTGTCTTTCAATTTATACTTTTCTATCTGCCTGCACTTCTCCCTGCCCGCCTGTCTGTTTTTCTGTGTCTGTCTGTGTGTCCCTCACTAACATAGCCAAGCCCACACATCCACACAGACAGCTTCTGTTAACCTTCATCGTACACCCTTAGTGTAGTATGGGCAAGACAGAATCACTCCAACCTCCCTCTGTCATCATATATCTCACAGGGATCAAGGCAGGCTGGCTGGCAAAGTGGACGCTAGTGTTTCTTCACTCTTACCCTCTTACGATCGAAATAGCTCTATTATCCATTCCATTAACACCATCAACCATCTTATGGAAGGTTAAAGGATTGGATGCTATAAACCGGGAGAAAGAAAAATACAGAAATATACATAGCACGCACCTCAATACAGCCTGTACAATCCATTCATACGCATACACGGATTAATCATATCAGGAAACCACGTAAGTAGAATATATACCACAACCAATGATAAAAAAGCGCGCGCACACTCACACACACACACACACACACACACACACACACACACACACACACACACACACACACACACACACACACACACACACACACACTATCACCTCCCCCTCCCCGTCACACACATTACTCCCCAAGCAGACACACATCACCGTGCCACACACACATTCATTACCCCCCCCCACACACACACACATACACCACCCTAAACACACATAAAACATAGCAGTGAGTTGCGTACACATATGAAAAACAATGAGAGCGATAAACACATAAAACGTACACATGCATGAAACAAAACAAAACAACACAACCGAAGCGTATATGCGCATACATGTCCATCAACATGAATATAACTGGAAGAAAAAGCAATCACACACACACACACACACACACACACACACACACACACACACACACACACACACACAAGCAAACATCACACCCACATATACACACACTCATTCACACACATACAACTTTACGACACCGAACACAGATAAAATGGCATGTGTCTACCCTTGTTTGCACTGGAGTGAGTTGTGCACGAGTGTTTACAAGTTTGGTGGGCCTAATCGCTGAAAGGCCACGGGATAAACACTAATGCCACTGGATTTACATGCGGCTGAGGCACAAACAGGCAAAAAAAAAAAAAAAACAGTAAAGCGTTTCGTGTTTGGTATGCATTTTACGTGTCAGTAATCTGTTCCCCATCTGTCAGTCTGTATGCCCCTCTGTCTCTCTTTTTATGTCTCTCTCCAATTCTTATTTGTGTCTATTACCCTCTCTTTGGTATCTGTAACTACGTACCTGTCGATCGCTGTCTGTTTATATGCATCTTTATTTATCTCACTTTATACTTGCATCTACCTACCTTTCCATATAGCTATCTAACTATCTGTTTATCTACTACCCATAAGTACTTGTCGATATATCTATCTATCTATCAATCTATCTAGCAATCTATTCTGTGTCCCACAACAAAAGACCTATTTCTTCAATATTTGAGGATGAACCTGAGTAAAGAAAAACACATAATGAACGGAGTTTTTCAAGACTTTCGTTGCGTGAATTTTCCCAGAACTAAATAATACATCGCGAGTTTGTAACAGAATAGATAAATAAACAAATAGATATTGACATACATATAGACAGACGGACAGACAGATATAATGAGAGAGAGAGAGAGAGAGATATACAAGAAATATACTGAATACAACTCGGGGAGAAGAGAATAACTTGCATATACCGAATCGTTATATTTACATACAAGTATTTAATACACACAACTCTATACAGCGAAATCCTACATACACACATGATGATTCAGAATATTAAGCACTGGGCTGCACACTGCCTACATTTATTCAGAGTGGGTAGTTAGTCTGATCCCATGTAACAACCTACATGTTTTTTTTATATACATTTTTAAAATTTGACCAGAATTTCAGATCAATGGATAGTAGCATGAATAATGCGCAGGACACCAAAGGACCATCAAAGGACACCATTCACTGTTTTTATGCTATGTAAACTGGAATATTTATTTTTTTTTTTTTTATTTTTTTTTTTGTTCATGAGCTGATGGCTAAATTCAGCTGACATTTTAATACATCACAGGTTAAAAGCCATTTCAAGTGCATGCTTTATCTGTGGACGTGACCCATAATGTACTATAGTGAGTACAAGTGCTCGTGGGCCCTTCGGGCCCCTCGCACTTGCTCCTGCGGAGGGCTCTCGCGCTGCCGTTGCTATGGACAAAAAATTCTACGGAGATCCTATGTCGGGGGCCGAGAGCGGAGTTTTTTTGGTCAAAATGTGATCGCTCATTAAATACAGTAAAAGTATTTCAATCGTGATGGGACCAAGTTTTTTCACATTAGCGAATTTTTTGCGTTTTTGTGACAATTTTGGTGAGATTTGAATGTGCAGTTTCCACTGCCCAAAACACACACACACACACACACACACACACACACACACACACACACACACACACACACACACACACACACACACACACACACACACACGGGTAGTGCTACAGTATATTAGATGTAGGCTTGGAGTTATATTTGTCATAATTAATTCGTCTTCATTTATGTGCGTGAGTTTTATGAATATATGTCAAAACGGTGTATATTTAAATCTCCCCTACCTCTCTCTCTCTCTCTCTCTCTCTCTCTCTTTCTCTCTTACTTTGACATTTTTACCCCGCCTCTCAAATTTCTCCTCAGTCACCTACTCCTGTTTTCACCTCGCACTATAAGTCACCTTCTCCCATACCTTTATCTTCAATTTTTTTTTTTTCCTCACTCATTCTTACCCTGCCTTTCATATTTCTTGGTACTTTCACCTTTACCCTGACACTTACATCTAGCTCTTCATATTCCCTCTTCCCTTATCTTCTCTCTGCTACTTACCCAGTCACATTCTTCCACACATTCACCCTTACTGCTAAACATTCAATATCACCTCTCCCTTGGTACTTACATCCTGGCCTTGATATTCCCCCATCAACAATCTTTTCTCAGGCACTCAACTTAGCGTCAAAACTCACCATCAACAGCACCCTACGCTCAACCTTGCCTTAGCACTTTCACCTTTATCCTGACATTTTCACCCTTCCCTTCATGTTCTCCTTTCAGCAACCTACTCTCTGCCTCTAACCCTAAGTCACAATCTTCCACACCTTCACTCTCACCAATACTCATCACCCACTCTTACTTTAGCACTTTCCTTTTTCCTTTTCCATTTTCACCTTCACCTTGACACGTTCACCTTCACCCTGACACACTCTCCCTGTCCCTCATGCTCGCCCTTCAGTCACCTTCTTTCTGTCACTCTCACGTTCACCTGACACCCACCCTCTCGCCCCTTACTCTGGTGATGTTTCTCTTCCGCATGAGATGGTGTTCACATGTTAGGTCCCAGGCCAGCGAGATGGGAAGAGGGGAGATAGTAAGCGAAAGAGAGAGAGAGAGAGAGAGAGAGAGAGAGAAATGGACAGACAGATAGATAGAAATTGATAGATAGACAGAGACAGATACACATACATAGTTATACATACATACACATGTACATACATACATAGAAAGACAGACACGTAGATTAACTGACTGAGAAACAGAGACAGACACAGAAAAAGAGACAAAGCTGATGCAGTGAAGAGGAAGATGTGAGGGAAAGGGGAGAACGAAGGAAAAAAAAATTGTAAGGATGATGAAAGGGTCAATAAAGGTGAGGGAGAGGAACACAGAGAGACACAGCAATAACCTGGATAAATTGGGATGAAGGGAAATATGTGACAAAGACGCACTTCACCCTGTTTAAGAGGGTGATAAAGAGATACAGAAATTACATGCATAGATTAAAAGATAAGGGTGAGTAGGGGGAAGAAGGGGTAAACACAGTGCACAAGAAAAGGGGCGAACTAAGCATACGGTATGAGAAAAAAATAAGATTGATAATGCCTAATCGTAGGAAAATATATTAAAACTTTAGTCAATGGCCGTGATCCTTTGTTCTTCTACGCCCGTCATGTGGTTAGAGAATTAGGCTGCTGTTTGAAAGGACGTGAGTTCGATCCTGGGCTGGAGAGGGGAACGGTTTAATGACCTGAAAATCGCTGAAACTTTTTTTACAGATCTAGAAGACTCAAAGACGTCATAAAATACCCCCGCAAATACAAACACACCAGTCCTGAACAAGACAGCCAAATCATATATTCCAAATGGTCAGTGGGTATTAGCACCGAAGTGGAGACATGCGATGGTGTTTGGCTCGTTGGTGGGCTGTTGGGCCTGAAGGAACGGATTACCAGCTTATGCGCAGAGCCAGACACGTATACTAAAACATGAAATCATAGAACTTTCCAAGGTAAATGCTTAGTATGCAGGGGCCTTTGTCCGACCGCTTGTTTAATCAGTGGATCAAATCTGAATACTGTATGTTCGTCCATGTTCAGTGCTACAAGGCATCCACTCATCGAATAAACAGATGATTGCTGTATTATAACCACCTTTAACTTAACGGGAAATTTTCATCGTTTAGTGGCTTATTTCCTCTTTGCTCAATGGTGGCTTAAGGGAATACATGTATTTGGCTCTATATCCTCTCGACAACATTTAATCTTAGTTTAAGCAATTTTCTAGTATGTATGTCTTATTAAACTTAGCATTCAAGATGAAGAGATGTGATTTTACATCAAGTTAAAGCGACCAGAGTAAAGTACAGTGCCAATTCGTGCTCGTTTGCTAGGTCAGGACTCAGCCCAGGGGGAATGAAGTTGAGACTAACACTGCTGAAAAATAAAGAATATATCACAAGAGGGAGCAATAGATTATGAGATACATTAATAGACAGTCCCATATCACCTCTCTCCTGCAGTAGGGACCTGAGGCTAGGCTAATATACTCCAGATCAATCACGGGCATGTGACTACCCTACGCCTTGGTGTATGATCAAAATTAGCCCAGCAGCCTCTTGGTGATTCAGACTTGCTCATGGACGTATGCCTTTAGACAATTATACGAGGAGGATGAGGGTAAGTGAGAATAAGAGGGAGAAAAGGAATTGATGTATGGCTAGAGGAGGTAATGAGAAGCGAGCTACAAGGGAAGGAAATTTGAGAAAGCCTCTGGGAACAATAGGGGACAGTGTATAGGCCTGATATATTGAGCACTGGAGGCTGGGGAGAGGAGGCTGGAGAGAGGAGGCTGGGGAGAGAAGGGGAGACGAGGTACATAGAAGGAGACATACAGTTGAGCTCAGAGGCTCCTGGTACAGAGGTTGTTATTAATTACTTCTATTATTTTTATTATTATTATTATTTTTTTTTTAATTATTATTATTATTATTATTATTGGTTGTAGTAGTATAAGTAATAGTAGTAGTAGTTACGGAGAGACTACTGAATCGTTTTACTCCAATGACTGCACTTCTCCTCTTCATTCTTGCAACTTACAACCAATTTTATCAAGCTTTGGAGTGACTTGAACGAGAGGAGATAAGTACATCCCTTATTATCTCTCACTACAACTTTACCACGCTGAAGCAAAACCGTCTGAAGGTAGCAATGACGAAAAATATAATACGCTATTTGAGTCATGGTATAATATAATCTGCCCACTATGAAGAGGTTATCTCAAGCCCTTTTCTCTAGATAAATAATGACTTACAGTAACTCATTCATGTGAGTCCAACTGCGCCTTTTCGAGATCTGATGGGAGTGGAAAGTGGGCGAGACAGGAAGGAAGGGGGAAGACGTGGGAGGCAGAAACTTGGTGAGGCTGAGGGGGAAAATGAATCAAGTGGCGTGGAAAAGAGATGTGAAATGGAAGGGAAAGATGGACGAGGTATATGGGAGAGAATATATTACTAAACTAGGGGAGATAGCGAAAGGTGAAGGGAACAGGCGAGGGTGTGACACGAGGACAAATGGAGCTGAAGATGAGTAAGAGAGAGAGAGAGAGAGAGAGAGAGAGAGAGAGAGAGAATAGTAATTACCCTCTCCCAGTTACTAACAGCTGCGAGTTATACGGGTTTAGCTGATTCAATGACATGCTTTCTTGCACCTGAATCGAAGCATCTGAGCCATTTATATACAGTTTCATTTGCAAGTACGTACTTAGTGGTGATTAAATTTACTCTATGACCTCGAGGATTAAGTTTATAGCCACGTGATGAGCGTTAGTGCACGAGTCATGATCCTTTTATAATTATGTTGTTAATCCATTTCGTATTTGGCATCATTTACTATATTTGCCCCATGGTTGATGCTTTAGTCTCAGTGAACCGATTTGCTTCAGGCTTTACTCACAACTTTATTACAGAGAGTGGGCTTTAGTTTTGTAGTTAGCAGGGCCTCTGATTCCAGTTAAGTTAAATCTTTCCTTAAGTGGACATCCTTGAACAGCACATTAAATTTAAGGTGAAATCGGACAAGCCTTGTGTAATGACGTACTTTAATACCATAAATCCTAATGGACTAGTTTTTGTTAAGGTTTCCTAGGGTCCTATTTGCAGCCTTGAGTTCTTAAGTATTTTTTACAAGGATATAACGCCCCGATTTCTTTCTTTTTTTTTTTCTTTTTTTTTTCCAACATGGTGGTCGATGGAACGATTGTCGCACAGGCGTATGTCAAATGTATCTCTAAGGAAAACAAGTATGTATAGATAGTTTAAAATGGGAAGTGGATTTTAAAGATATAAATGCTCCGCTCATGAACTGTATGGCTCATTTCGTTAAGCATTATATGAGTTTTACGTCTTAAATGCTTTCGCTCTCTGTTTCTGGATTCTAGTATGATGATGATGATGATGATGATGATGACGACGATGATGAGTATGATATTAGACTAAAATCTCACCTGTTATTACATGCAAGCAAGGTGTTATATTTTGCTTACCCATCACTTTTAATATGAATTTCTTATTGATATTCTCTAAAATTTCACATCCCCTTTATGATTGTAGTATCTTTCAATGTGTCTTAATTAAGTTTGGGTTTATAGATGTACCATGCCTATCATAAAAATCTTTGAAAAACTAGTCTGGTGTGGATGGAGGAGCTGGTGGTACCTGGGCTAGCACATTCAGCTCGCAAAAAATAAATAGATAAATAAATAAATAGATAAATAAAATAAAATACAACAACCGAGTTCGATAATCGGATAAGTCAGTCGTTTGGACATGTCTGTTTCTCCTCTGTCCTTGTTAGTCCAGCAGCACAGGCAGACATGGAGACAGCATCGACGGTTGAGAGAAGCACTGTGGGTGAAGACTGGAACAGAGCAAAGACTGGCCTAATGCGTCTCGAAACTGATAGGTATTAATCCAAGCCTTTAACTACTGATGCTGGTGCCAACCCCATGGAAGACACCACAACTATACTTTTTTACACTAACTTGGTACAGAACTGCCATCTCTCCATCTAGAATGCTGAGTTGTAACAAGAGAATGTCACTAGAACATAATGCTGGTTACAAGGAAGCACTACGACAAGGATGTAGAGCCTCAGTAATGTCTTTTTCTGCCAACGAGCTACGTGAAATAAGCAGCAGAGGGTCAGCAATCTGGGACAAGTTAGAGTTAAAACAGTACAACCTTTATCGCTGCTGATGTCTGCTTTCTTGGCTTTCGCTGTCGCTGTTATCACGTGAGCTGCTAACCAACAGCCTTTTCACTCCTAATGATATCGCTTCCTGCAACATTTGTCAATGAAGTTACCGAGCATGTAACTATTAACGGGAAAATTTTTAGATCAGTTAACCTGCAATAAAATCCTTAAGGAGATTCATACCTCCCAAGTGATGCTTGCTTTGTCGGATAGTCTTTTCACACACACACACACACACACACACACACACACACACACACACACACACACACACACACACACACACACACACACACACACAAATCGACGACAGAAGCGATCATGTAAACACTCACTGCTCCCTACTTGGCAGAAATTATAATATCTGCCTATTCTTAGCGATATTCCTAAAGCAATTACGCTCACCATCAAATTAGCATTTACACGCATCAAATATCTTTAAAAGAAAAAAGCCCATCACTCCTTTTTATAATATTATGACGAGAGAGAGAGAGAGAGAGATAACAGCCGAAGGAGAGAGGGGAATGTGACATGGGTGAGAGGAAGAGGAGGGAGGGAGATGTGACAGGGAAAGATGAGATAAGAGAAGATGGAGAGGGAAATACAGGAGAGAATGATAGGCTGGAGGGAGAGGGAGAAGAGACTGAGATAAGAGAAATGTGAATCAGAGAGAGAGAGAGAGAGAGAGAGGTGGAAGGGGACGCACTTGACAGGGAAGGATTGCACTCCTTGACCAAGCATCGTATCTCAACTTTATCCTCCCTTCGAAAAAGTCAGAGGAAATGTTGAACTCTGAGTCGAAAAAAAAAGAAAAAGACACCCTGAAAAAGCTATATGACCTGTAGGAAAATAGCCAAATCTGTAATCCCAAAGCTCTTCAATATAATTCGTCTTTTCTAAGTCAAAGATAATCGTCTGAGTGTAGGTAGAAAAGTAACAGAAGTAGTTGTAGTGTAGGGGTACAGATTTTGAGTAAGTATTTTTTTGATGGGTAAGATCAAATTCCCCTTCAAACCACAGGATTTTCCTTAATTGAGTACAATCTTCTGAAGTCTAGGAAAATCTTCATCAATAGGTCATTCCTCTGATGGGATTAATGGAGAGTATATCACCTGTTTTGTATGAGAGGCTTTCCTACACGGACTAAAATTGTCTGAAAGTATGTGAAAAAATGGAGTCATACTGCTGAAAAATTAACATAGTTTGCGTAGCCTTTTGTTAAGATTGGCTTCTATAAATCAAGTATAACTGTCTCCGAATATTGAGAAACAATTTTAACTTACAGATGCCATCGTACCATAAGGCATGAAAGTGAGATGGCCAAGGTGTAAACAAAAAACTAACGCTGCTAAATGCACTCTGGAACGTGAAGGCTAATGACATCTAATTTTCTAACTTATTCTGTTGCCGAAGTCATTCTAATATCGCCAGACTCTGAATTACTAAGGTGCAAAATAACACTAACCTGCCGGATCTAACAACAAATCGCTGAGGAAGAGGTGCCAGGGAGCCTCTTGTACCGAAGAGAATACGGGCCTAAAACCCTAATACGTTCCAGAAACAATGGTGGAAAAAGTACCCAACCAGACCTGCGGGGAAAAAGTAGAGAATTTTGGAAAAGGACTTGGTGAAGGTTTATCCCGAGGGAGATTCTTTTATTAGTGGCACGGACTGCTGGGTAGAGACTTCTTTTTTTTTTGGGGGGGAGGGTACCTAAGCTAAAGAAATCTGTTGGAGGTATGAACTGAAGTACATTATTTGCCCTTTCTTTTAAATGTAAACTTTAAAGGTAAACGTTTTGAACTCTAGGACACCAGGTAAACGTTTCGAATTGTAGAGGACCAGGAAAACGTTTCGAACTTCAATGGACCAGGAAAACGTTTCCAATTGTAGGGGACCTGTTTACCCTCACTGAATAAAGTTCTCTAGTTGTAGCGCAATTATAGTCAATATTAAATCTTCGTAGACTCGGTTTCCTCTCATCTGATGGAATAGTCACTAGCATAACATGAAAGCTATATCCTTTTTACTCTAATATGGCCTAAAATTACCATCTTTCCATCTTGAACACTAATCTGAGACAATGGACTAACACTAGAATGTGGTGCCAGTCACGAAGAAGTGCTGTGGAAAGGATATAGAGCTGTAGCAATCTTTTCCTGCCCTGTAGCTACGTAACATAACCTGTACACGGACCGAAATCTGGGCCAAGTTAGAATAAAAGGAGTTTAGGTGGTGGTTGCGTGAATTTTGATGGAACAGGAATGAGTCTCCTTGGTTACTATACTCCCCTTTTTTTTATTGAGGCGAAGATGCACTTGACAGGTTGATGATGACTGGCTGAATGCAACATGTCCAGAAAATATTTACTAACCCAAATTTCCCTCTCAGATATTTGTTGTCAGTTAATAATGCTAGAATACGAGGTAATGTTGCATTCAGCCAATCATCACCAATCTTTCAAGTGCATTTTCGCCTCGATAAAAAAAACTGAGTCTAGTGTCCAATCTGAGGACATTTGGCCATTAACAGAGCTGAAATAAGGCTAGAAATCTTTGTCAAATAAAAACAGACCTACTATAATAAAGATATTCGCTGGGCTTGATTTATGAAACAGGAATAAGTCTCCTTGGTTAGTAGTCAAATATATTTTCCAGATCTTGGGATGCGTGGCCATAAATTGAGCTGAAAAGGTTAGAAATCCACGTCAAACGAAAGCAAACCGATTATAGGGAAGAAATTAAAGAAATAATCTTCAGAGACGTTGCATTTCCTGTAACTTTCTTGGGTCAAATCTTTCATATAATGAGGAAATTGATTGCATAGCCACCTTTTTCCCCCCCTCTGAAAGTTACCAAAAATCTTGAGCAAGAAAAGTTTCCATGTTGCTAATTGCTTGCAGTCAACATTTTCGCAGCTCGCAACTTCTGAAAAAAGCTCGGCTCATTTTTGCAACATTCAGGCCAAAGGAAGGAGCCTTGTTGCAACTTGAATCAATTGCCAACCGTGAAATGCATGTTAATGGATAGGTTAGGGTGAATATGAAGCAGCAAGGTGTGTGTGTGTGTGTGTGTGTGTGTGTGTGTGTGTGTATGTGTGTGTGTGAGAGAGAGAGAGAGAGAGAGAGAGACCAACGATGTGTGTGGTTGTTTGTTTGTTTGTGTGCGTGTGTTTGCGTTTATGTTTGTATATGTTTGTTTTTGTGTACTGGTGTACATATGTGTTTTTGCTACTTTGCATGTGTGTGTGTTTTTATGTACCGTTTGTATAAATGTGCGTACAATTATGTGTGTATGTGTGAGTTTAAATACATTTATGTGTGTGAGTACGTGTGTGTGTGTGTATGTATGTGTGTATGTATGTATGTCTGTGTATGTTGTATGTGTGTGTGTGCGCGCGTGTGTGTATGTATGTATGCGTGTGTGTGTTTATTTCCTCGGTGAGGGGATGCCTGCTCGAATATTTTCATGGGATTTGAAAGAGCCTCAGAAAAGGTGAATACGTACACTCGAGTTTTCATGGAATCTGAATGAGTAGCTGGGTACGTGTGTGTGTGTGTGTGTGTGTGTGTGTGTGTGTGTGTGTGTGTGTGTGTGTGTGTGTGTGAATGCGTTACGGTGACATTTTCATATGTTTCAAAATACACAAATCACACTACTCACCCACCGAATTATACTCCATTATAACTATTCTCTTTGAACTTTCATATCTAAGCAATGTTGATGTTGGAAATTACCTTCATGCTGTAAATGTTGTAATCGATATTTTCTGTCGCCTTAACATTTTCAGCCCGGTAGAAAAATAATCATAACTTCAATAGGATAACGATTTTCTTTTATTTTTAGATCCGGGAACACATCTGTGAACGACTTTGCACTTGTCTCTTACTAATGATTTTTGGAAACGCTTTGCTTTACTTTCGTAGACTATGGTGACCTCAGTAAAGCCACAGCACATCATACCACGCAAGACACCATACCCCCCACTCACATCTCACCACAGAAAATCATCATCCCACACGACACTACGCCTCACAACACCATGCTTTCTCATACTTCACCATTAAAAAAAAAAAAATCAATCCTACATCATACCACACAAATCTCAATCCCAGGGCATTAAGCGAACCTATCCATATTCATATTTTTATTACAGTAAGGTTAAGGTAGCGGCAAGAATCCAAGTTGTTAAAATTTGATTGAGGTAAGCTAAATGTGTGGATAATTATTAAAAGTCAGTTTCAATGTATGTATAAACTTTCATAAACCTCAGAATGACCTATGGCATATGTTGTACAAATTTCTTTAGTTCACCCAGTAGATTAAATGCTATGCTTGCAGATGAAGATAAAAGCAACCAAATTTTGCCCCATTATGTATAGCATGACAGAAAAATGTTCCTGAAAAAGACGCGTTATCCCCATCCCGACCCATTAAAAACAGAGGAAAAATTACGCTCATTTTATTCATCAGTGAAATTAGTGCTTTGAGAACCGTGGATGGTAGTGGGCCGCGTTTTTCCTTGCTCTGACCTACCTTAACCCTACCTGCCCTGACATGACCTCCTTTATCATTACCAGCCCTACTTTATCCTACCCAACCATGATCTACCCTGCTATGAGCTACCTTGTTCTGGCTACCCTACCATGATCTGCTCAACCACACCATAAGGCCCTCTACCATGACTAATCTTACACCCACCCTGTTTTTACCTGCCTATCATGACCCACTCTACCATTGCTTACTCTAATTTGACAACCCTACCATGCCATAAGGTCCTCTACCATGACCAATCCTACACCTACCCTGTTATTACCTGCCTATCATGACCTACTCTATCATTGCTTACTCTATTTTGACTACCCTACCATGCCCTGCCTTGCCATGACCACCATTCCTTGATCAGTTCTATCCTACCATGACCTACCCTAACGATCTCCCCATGATAACCTACCGTACCCTTCCATGACCTACCCTATCATGGCCCAGCCAACCATGACCTTCCCTACCTTAACCTACCTTATCGCTGACGTACTTTCCCTCCATCGTTTCTTCGTCCTCTTATCGTTATTCTTATCTTTGGTTTCTTTTCTCTGGACAAAAGGAGATGGAGAGAGAGAATGCTGATCCCCCATACAATGTTGACTTCTTCTTTCTTGCAGGCTGAAACAAATTATACTTAGGACTTTTTTCGTTTTATTTTTAATTCTGGTTAATCGGCAACCCGCTTACTATTGAAGTACAAGGCTCTGATGATGATGATGATGATGATGATGATGATGATGATGATGACACTTTAATGAAGCTGACCCGCATCACAATCATATTTTTCTACCTTTCATCTAGGAAACACTTTAGTAATTTATTTCTTTTTAGTGACAATTTTAATTTTCATTGTCTTTCTTTTTTTCTTACCTATCCCACTCATTAAAGGGAAATATATTTTTGATGATGATGATGATGATCCTCTTATAGCGCTGTTCTACAAAACATCGATATCTTTCATCTATCGGGTTTCTACTCAGGCCATGATGATGATGATGATGATGATGATGATTCGCTAATGAGGGTGAACTACATTACCTTAACCATGTGTCCGTGCTTCTCTTATAAAGTGGTTGTGTACTCCTCATTAATATTCTTTCCTCATCTTTTGTTCTTCCTCCCCACCTAAATTACTCAAGGAAAATAAGGTGATGATGATGATGATGATGATAATGATGATGATGATGATGATGATGATGATGATGATGATGATTATGATGATGATTCCTCTACTGGGTTATCTGCATTTCTTTAATCTTGCTTTTTATAATTTCTTATATTTGTTTGGTTCCTACTCACCACATAAAAAAATTAGATTGTGATGCTGGTCCTGCTAATGATCATGATGCTGATGCTGATGCTGCTGATGATGATGATGGTGAGGATGATTTATTTCAGTATCACTCGCATCTTTTACTATGATAACGATGAAGATGATGATGATGATGATGGTGATAATGATGTGGATTTTCTGATTGGGACAAACTACTTTCCTTTAAGCATATTTTCGTGCTCTCTCTCTCTCTCTCTCTCTTGCAGATTTTACCTCATGAATCAACGTGTCTCTGACAATAATAAAATGATAATAATAATAATAATAATAATAATAATAACAATAATAATAATAATAATAATAATAATAATAATAATAATAATAATAATAATAATAACGATAACGATAATGATTCCCTAACAGCGCTGACCTAGTTTCCCCTAATCACGTTCCTTGCCTCTCCTGCAGGGTCGACCTAAGGAACAGGCGTCTCTCTCAGGCAAAGCACCAGCCCCTTTCCGTGCTCAAGAACCGCTCCGAGTTCATCCTTGACCCGGGTAAGTCCGGCCTCTTCCTCAAGACGGTGTGGAGTACGGACGATGGCCTCTACAGGTGTCGCGTTGACTTCAAGAAATCGCCCACCAGAAACTCGAGAATCTACCTGACCGTCATTGGTGAGTGTTTGTTATTGTTGTTAATAGTAATAATAACAATAATAGTATTAATGATAAAAATAATAATAATAATAATAATAATAATAATAATAATAATGACAAAAACAGCAACAAAAAAACAACAACCATACCTCTGCTATACTACTACTACTACTACTGCTGCTGCTACTCTTACTATTATTTCTATTATTAATATAAAGATGATGATGATAAACATTATTATTATTATTATTGTTATTATTATTATTATTATACAATTTATCCAGACAACACAGATCGTTCCTTTAGGCCCAGCAACCCTTCGTTTCATCAGCGGACGGCCCACACCCACTCTTATTCAATATATATTACTTATCCTCTCCCGAAATAGACTAACAATGTGTTCCCTTTAGTCTACCAGAGTTCCGGGTTCCTACACACACATACCTTGAATCGGACACACTATGAGAAAACTTTCACATATCACCACTTGATCCATTTCTGATAAAACAGAGATATTGACGGAGGAACTTTCGACGCGATTACAGTATTTTTCTTTTTTCTGATGCAGCTTTGTCATACACCTGTGGGCAGTGTTAACCAGACATTATATTATCTGAAAAATACATTGCAGTCTGGATTTTAGGTACATGCTTTACGGTTTCCTGACATTCCAGTATCCTGCTTGAGGAACAGAAGCGGGAATTTTGATGAGTTCATGAAAGGATGTATATGACTGCTTTTCGGTAATTTCTGCTTAAGCCTATGCGCTGGAAAATAATCCTTTATAGTGTGGCTGAATCTGCAAAAACATGCTTATCTTTTTCAGCTTGTGATGACCTAACCCAAACCTTCCTTTCATTCATAAAGTAATGCTGTGTGTGTGTGTGTGTGTGTGTGTGTGTGTGTGTGTGTGTGTGTGTGTGTGTGTGTGTGTGTGTGTGTGTGTGTGTGTGTGTGTGTGTGTGTGTGTGTGTGTGTGTGTGTGTGTGTGTGTAAGCCTGCCTGTTTTTCTGTCTGAAAGGGTGTTTGTCTGCCTGCCTGTCCAAGTCCGTCTGTCTTTCTATTTCTCTGCTTTTCTGTTTGTTTGTTTTTTGTCTGTCTGTCTGTCTGTCTCTGCCTGTCTGTCTATCAATACCACTCCATCTTCTCACCATCCCTTCCATAGCTGTCATTACACTTCCACGCCAACAACAGGGTACTCCAAAATGTAAAAATTCCCTATGGAGAGAAAACACAGAAAGCCTGGCAATGTCGCCCCCACCGAAGCCTCTATTACTGAGTGGCCATGAGAGAGGGAAGTGACTCTCTTATCTTCGTCCAGCAGTCAGCCTCAATATTTCATCCCTGGCCTCCTACTCTGATGCTCTGTTCCTTCTTTTTTCCCTTCTTTTTCTCGTGTCCTTCCTTTCCCTTCCTTCCTTCCTGGTTTCTTCTTTTGTTACTGCAATTTTTACGTCTACTTTCAGCTGTTAGTTTTTTTTTTTTTTTTTTTTTTTTTGTTGAGCTGTCGTCCTTGTGTTTTAATCCCATAGTGCCCTATTCTGATGTCCACCCCCCCCTTTTCTTTTGCTTTTTCTTTGTGCGTGTGTGTGTGTGTGTGTGTGTGTGTGTGTGTGTGTGTGTGTGTGTGTGTGTGTGTGTGTGTGTGTGTGTGTGTGTGTGTGTGTGTGTGTGTTTCTCTTTTTCTTTTGAACTCTTCGTAAGTATCTTAGCTTTCAACATTCAGTTATAGATAGGTGCACGTACGTGTTAAATATACCTTCCTTAGAGTCATTATTCACCATTCTTTTTGGCGTATCTAGTGTCCTGTCTTTTCACGGATTTCTTTAATAATAGTAGAAACTCTCACATCTATATCTAATCATACAAGGAAAATAAAAAATTCGTGTTAAATGTTTCATTCCTTGCCCCCAACTCTATATTTATATTTGGTGCTTTCGTTCTCTTCTTCTTCTTTTATTTCCCCCATGAATATCACAACATTTACATCTAGGGACAGTTGGTGGTGCACTGGTTAGTACATAAATCCAGCTGCTCGGAGATCCCTAGTTCCTCTCTCTCTCTTTCTCTCTCTCTCTCTCTCTTTTAATTCCTGGATAAAGTTGTTTCCCTTTTGTCCCTGTTCACCAAGGACTTCTTTCGTGGATAGTGATTTTTTTTTTTTTTTTTTTTGGCGTGGTGTATTCAGGGGAAATATATTGACTTAAATGATTTAATGTCTGCCTCTACTGCCTTTAGAATCCTTGTGCAGTTGATAGGCATTAATGTTAGTTGTTTTTGTATGTTAATATAAGAGAATTTAGGCAATTTTAGTTGCATCGATTTCACTGCAGTATGATCATATATTTTTCTGTACCTCACTTTTGCTGCTTCCAAATTATTTTAATGCGGTTACAAGGAGGACGCAAGGAATGACGAGCTTACAAAGAACCTCTATTAATCCCTTGAGTACGGTGATGTCTTGGCACCAACAGATGATACTTTCCAACTTCAGGCAGACATCTTACATAGGAAAGATTTTTTATGATAATGATTTAAGCTTTTTCAGTACGGTTTCTTTCTTTCTTTTCTTTTCTTTCTCTCTTTAAAATGAACAGAGGAAGAAAAAAGAAATGAAAAAAATAAGCCATACACCACATTACAGGTGTCTTCCATTCATTAAAATCAGGGGGGGATGGAAAGAGTTGTGGTATCTACTGTGCAGGTGGTGTGCTGTAGACAGTTTGAGGTAGAGGTGTATAAGAGTATGCTGCGTCTTTCTACCGTTCAGTCTTATTGTCTCTAGACATTGTTACTCACGAAGGATCTCCTAGTGAAGGGGTTGATTAAATGTGCGTCTAACCTTTCCAGTTAAAACAGTTTTTCTTAACTCGAAGAAAGTAGTTACACGGAAGCAGGAATAAAATGAAAAATACCGTACGTCTCTGGAGTGAAGTGGTTAATGAAGTGGTAGTGTTTTGGTTTCTGACATGGCACTTGTTACCCCCAGACGATTATTTCTCCTTTCTATCACCAAACGATTTTATTCAGCATAGAGGAGAGATATCATAGTGAGGAGTTGGGCCAACTGCTCCAGTGACATCCGCTGTGTGCTCTTGATTTTATTCTTACTCCCCTCAGACGATTTCCTCCAGCTCCGTAGAGGCCCGACTTCATGAAGGGGTTAATGAAGTGTTTTAATGGCCTCTGCTGTCGACTGCTACTCTTTTTTTCTAGTATTTGTGGCCCCATTATCCTCGTCCTCACATTGTATACTCAGTCTATAAATCTAACAGTCTTTCTACTCGCCCACTTCTTTTGGAAACTGACCTACCAGTTTTCTCAAGTATCTTATTAAATGCGTTCATATTATCTTAAATTTTAGGTGCATAGCAGAGCAGAGGGCATAAGTTTAGCAAAAAAAACAACACTTCTTCTCTGTTCCCTCTACTGCCCAACACTCTTCAATTTCCGTAAAAATTTGGTATATTTCTCTGCCAATAGATGACTCTCTTTGATATGATGCGTCAGTGAGGAAAGTGGTGGACATGCCATAAATGTGAAGTAGAAACAGTGGAACAGCAAGTTAGTTTTTGTCCCTGATTACACCTGAATAGTTTGAGACAAGCAGACCACATGGGCATGAAATGTGCAGCAAGGAATGTATACGGGAACGAATAAGCTGGAAGAATGAGGAGACGATACCTAACAAACAAGACAAGGAAAGCGAAAGAGAACATGAGGGAGAGGGGCTTGATCTGGTGTGAAGGAGTAGGGATGAGAGGTGAAAGAGGTCCTTCGAGGCCTAATCGATTCACCTACCACGGATAAACAGTAAAAGGTCGAAAAAACTGTAGAATACACGTCTGGCAAAACAAAGACATACATTAAGGCAATTTTAACCATTTTTCCTCACCCATAACGCACATATACAGTATGCACAGAAAGCGGCTGCTGAATATGAGAGTGATGACAGTAAAGCTGAGACGCATAATTACGGTGGTGATCCTGCATAAACTTCAGGATCAGAAACGTGTAGCAAGAGATAAATAAGCTTCCATAATGGTCGCCAGTTCCAAATATTCCTTCCACCTGTAACCTACAATGGATTGGTAGTGCAGATGAGTGTGTTGGTAATGCGTCGGCCGTACAGCATAAAATATCAAGGTAAAGGATGGCAAAACATCCATTATGGGCCGCTTTTACAATGCTCCTCCTCTCATAACCTGACCAGACCCCCAAGAGACGAACTTCCAAAGCCAAGGGTTCAAGACTCCTGTGAAGCATCCCTCCCAGACTTAACACTTTTAATTACCCTTGGGACACCAGCCGGGGGGAAAAGTTACCTCTTAAACTACTCTTGATAGCTTAATTATGTTGTCGTAAATTAGAGACCCCCTTGCTCGCCAACTCCTGATGGAAATTAATCTATGACGCCGTCCTCTCTCTCTCCTGCCATTAGCATCTTCATTGGCACTACGATATTTTTTCCCTTGTTTATTTGTTCTTTCAATCTACAGATGCTTTAAGCCCTTTCCATCATACCAGGTCATTTTTTGCTCAATCTTGCTAACTTTGGACAATTATACTTAACTTGAAACAGTTCTCGAGTACTGAAAGGGTTAATGAAGACTAAATTTAATTCCTCCAGCCCGAAAACTCTCCCCAAAGCTCAATAAAAACGGCTGGATATAGTAAGACCATCACCTAAGCAGCGTTTTCTGAGAGAGGTATACAGTACTTAGACGAAGGAAGTAAGTAGATTTTTTCACAGTAGAGGTAAGTGCATGTGCAGAGCAAACGTCTAGCCTAAAATAAATAAACAGATGAATAAATACATAAACAAATTAAACATGATATTGAAAAAAAGTCCTTGTGGAACCATCTAAACCTTTGTAGTTGGAAGTAAGGTATATCGTGTGGCAGCAACGCGGGTATTGCACGACGAGTCATGAGAAAGATAATGCAATAAAAGCATCGTAAAAGATTTTGCAAGCGGTGCACAGTTGACATCAAGAGTTCCGTCGCCTCCCCCGTTTTCCTCTCCGTGGCCTTTGAATATTAAGAGTCATATTCGGCCGCAGATCAGTGTCATCTGTGTCAGTTGCTGCGGATTCACCTCACTGATTTTTTAAGTTCAAGGAGAGAAAAGCAGGAGAGGTGACAGAACGTTTGATGCCGATGGTACATGGCGACAGGAGTGCAGTTTACAAGGAAGCACACAGCAGGTACAGCACACAGCATAATAGTCTGTTTGTTTTCTCCCGACAGAACTGGGCCACTCTAATGACTCGAGTACGAAGTCGTGGCTGCATAAAATTTGATGAGCTTTAGCTGTGAGGTGGGAATGAGTCTCCAAGGTTGCTAGTCAAATGGACCCACGGATATGAACACACTTACGCACCAACTGAGCCAAAAACGGTGAAGGAGCTTTGCCAGGTTAGAGTAAACACACTATATATGGAGGTTTTCCAATCTCACCAAAGAATTCAGCACTAAGTAACCTCTAACAGCACAACACCTACCTACCTAGCCTCTTCCTAGCACAGGCCAGACGATTTTATTCATGTTAGGAAAGGGCTCTCGAATTCTGAGGGGTTTATCTACTGTAGTGTCCGTCTAACCCCTCCAGTACGAACAGCCCCTCCTAAGCTAAATAAAACAACCAGAATAAAACACAGGAATGATTGGGCTGAATCAGTAGAGAGGCGGTCTGCAGTCCTAATGGATCCAGGATCTAATCCCGGCTGGGGCAGGGAACGGTTTAAGGATTTCAATTTCATAAAAGCAGAATTTACTGATCTACCAGAAGACCCGCCGCCACGTCGTTAAAATACCCCACCTATAACCAGTACAACAGTCCTGTATGAGACAGCCCTAGCACGTATTCAGTATGGACGGTGCGTGTTAGCGCCGAAGTGGTGACATGTAAAGGTATGTAAGAGGACTACTGGGCCTTGGGATAGGTCATGAAGCCTTTGCCCAGAGTCGGACACATTAAACACACACACACACACACACACACACACACACACACACACACACACACACACACACACACACACACGATTCATTAAAATCAGGAAAATAGCTTGACGGAGGAGAGAGAGAGAGAGAGAGAGAGAGAGAGAGAGAGAGAGAGAAAACGTTCGGGAAATAAATATGTATCTGAAATGCTATTAAGCTTTGTGAATCAGCTTCAGAGGATGGTTGTTTTTAAAAGGAAAACTGCATCACCTGCACATCAAAAGGACCAATTTTATTACACGAGGAATGTGTCTGTGATTTCAGTAATTCTATGACATATTCTATATTTCAGTCATATTATCATCAAATGTTTCTATTCCTCTTAGGGGAGATTATAACAAAGGTGACAGCAAAAAAATCATATCAAAGCCCTCTAGAATGAAAAGTCTCTCAAGCTGAATAAAGTCAATTGGAGGTAGCAAAAAGAAAATAAAGAATACGTCATTGGACAGAAGTAGCTAATGACTGGAACAAATTGGCGCCATGATAAAAGAAAAACTCTTTCGTAAAATGAAACTGTCTAAAGGTAGTGAAAAATGAAATAACCAATACATCACTGGACTGAAGAAACCCTTGGCAAAAAAAAGCTATCGTAATAAAACTGCCCGCAAGATGAACACACACACACACACACACACACACACACACACACACACACACACACACACACACACACACACACACACACACACACACACACACACACACACACACACACACACAGAAAATCCTTAGTAAAACAGCAGGGAGGCAGAACAACAACAGCACCATCAGACCCTGTGGGGATGTGGATTCGTGGGCCGCATCTATAAACTCTCCTAAGCTTTCGTTGTGTTTAAGATTATTCGTACATAAATACATTTACCCTTACTCATACGGATACCAAACAATGCACAACCAAATCAGAGTAAATAATAATGTAAAGAAGCACACACTCCAGGAAATAAACAAGCACGGAAACGTACAATAAGAAAAAATTGATATGTGATAATAGTTAAATTTTTTCCCAGATCTATGTTATGTTGTAATCAGGGTTCTCGTCTACCGTGGGATCTGCGTCGCGTCAACAAACCGTAAAAGAGAAAATTTGTTAAAGAAATGGATGTGTAACAAAGGAATGAATAGGATGTGCTGGATGTTGGTGCTCGATAGGGATGGGATAGAAAAGTATGTGGCTGTAGTGAGATAAGTGGTTTAAGTGTGAGTTTCAGTTTATTTTCCAAGAATGAAAGTGTCACGTGGGAGAAAGGGGCGTCAGAGACGGAGAAGTGGGTGGGATGAAGTGGAATTCTTGTGGAGGTGGAGAGAGGGCAGTGAAAGTACTGTCTGTGAAAGCGAATACTCTACGATTTATAGTTGGAATGGTGTGAAGTTTTATTTCAAAGTTCCCACCACCACCAACAAGAACAACAAAAACAACAGCAAAAGCAACAACAACAACAACAACAACAACAACAACAATAATAACAGCAGCAGCAGCAGCAACAACAACAAGAAAAAGATACCGGTAGTTGCGTATTGCTCTCATTTCTTGGCATCTTGCTACGATGGAAAAAAATTGGCAGAGTCTACAGTATATAAATGTGATCCCAGGAATTTTGTCTGTGGCTGTGTTTACTTGGCCATTCGCAGACGCTGATTATTAAGTCGTGGTTAGATGATATTTGCTAAATCTGAATTATTTATGAAAGTTTCCTTGGTTACTAGTCAAATCAGTCCTTTAGTCTGGCTACACTTGGTCATCAACAGAGTTGAAAGGGGTTAAGGGCCTTTATATTATTAAAACGAATGCCATAGGAGTCTTTAAACATATGATCCACAGAGGGGTCTGTCTGTGGCTGTGGTTACTAAGAATCTATATAAATGTGAGACTTGAAGTTTTGTCTGTGGTCGTAGTTACTGGGAGCCTTTATAAATACAACTATGGAGCTTTGTCTGTGGTATCTAGGACTGTTTATAAATGCAATCCCACAGGAGTTTTGTCTGTGGCTGTGGTTACTGGGAAAGCAAGGCGGGCGTCGGGGCGCTGAGGGGCGATCAATAGGAACCCGGGAGTTGGAGCGGCCAGGGAGAGAGCCTTCGCCCTCACGCTGGCTCGGCTGGTGAGACTTCGGCAGCTTGTGAAGGAAAAACAAAAAATTCTTGTAATCCTGTCTGATTAATAGAAGAAAACACGGAAAAAATCCTTGTTATCCTCGTTATTTAATGGAAAAAATACAGCAATTATACATTGGATGAAATACAGAAATCAATTGTCCTATGCACTTGCTGTCTTGAGGGAAATATGGAATGTTCTGTGTAGCGTTTTATTGGGAGAAATACCGGAATTCATCGCTATATGCAGCTTTTTATTCAAGGAAGTATAGATAGTCCTAGTTATATTTCTTTTCATTTATTTTCCCCACTGAAACTGAAGAAAGGACGGAAATTAATCTCAACATGTAGCTTTTGACAGGAGGGACCATTGCCAATCTTCAACAGTTTTTTTTTGTTTTTTTTTGACGGAAATAGTGTAAATTTTCGCTATATGTTCACTTTATGGACAGTGTGTGTGTGTGTGTGTGTGTGTGTGTGTGTGTGTGTGTGTGTGTGTGTGTGTGTGTGCTTTTTTTTAATATCACTTTCAATCAGATGGCTTGGTTTATTTCTTCATCTTGCTACCTACAGACAATTTTATTCAGTAGATGGAAGATGTAGTCAACAGGTGAGGGAAGGCTATAGCTGACCTCTCCAATTCGAAAAATCCCTCCTAAACTGAATAAAATTGTCTGACAGTAGTATAAATGAAAGAAAAAGTTCCCTGAGCTACGGGGATGGTAGACTAAGAGTATTCCTTATCTTGGCTCTCTAGAAATGGAATCTAATGCTGTTTTCTTTTTATATAGCCGTTCATGTATAAGTGTCTGATCCACCTTATCTGAATGAATCAATCTGTTCACTCATATTTTTATTTATTTTAGCCCATTCATACCAAGGGCTTTTTCTTTTTTCACTTTATTTTTGCTGCTTCTTTGACGAGTATAATTAGCCTCGAGGAAACTTCTCTCCATAAAGAGGTATGAAACGACCTCCAATAAACTCCATTATGAAAAATCTCCCCGAAGCAAAAAAAAAAATGTTAAAAAAAAAATGAAAATAAAAAGGTCACATGGCACCAAGATGAAGCTAAAATACACCCTCAGGTTCAGAGGGTTAACCAGACGATTACCAGACGATTTCATTCAGCTTAAGAAAGATCAATAATAGTAAAGGGGCTAACGAAGGTCCGGTCTATCTCCTCCATCTCCAAAAGTCCTCCATAATGTGATAATGAATAAATAAATAAATCGTTCGTAGATACCCACAGTAAATAAATGGGGTACTCGTGTTCAAGGGGTTAATAGTCCATAACAGTGTTTATTTTAGTGGTGATAAAGTTTTGGATCCGACACATCTGTTCTCTTTTGTTGTTTGAATTTAGGATCCATTTTACCAGGTGCTATAGACTAGTGGTGCTGTTTCGTGCTCTCTCTCTCCCTCTCCTTCTCCTTTTCTCTCTCTCTCTCTCTCTCTCTCTCTCTCTCTCTCTCTCTCTGGGTAACGTTCACCTCATCTGTATTTGTGGGAAGAGTATACCTACTGTGATGATAAAAAAGATGAATACTATGATGATGTCGATTTAATAAGTAATTGTACCCTGTTTTTCCACTTGGAATTAAGAGCTAAATTTAGAAGCGTCTGCTCACTTCAGGTGTACAACGGAATAAAGAATAATTACTCACTTTTGCAATTATTAGTTAGCCACATTCCTTCAGGCGTCACTGGTGCAATTGTTGTTGTTAAATGTCTCCTAAATCACTGCGGTCTATGAGTAAAAATATTCTACTGTATTACTAGCCACTGCCATATTCCTTGCGTACTTTATGCTGATTTCAGGTGAGGTATCCCCTAAGATTAATATGTACGGTAGATATAAAGGTATTGGTTGGGTAGGAATCTTGAAGCGCTTAACCTTCGTTCTCATCTCCATAACTTTGACCTTTGAGCCTGTAGAGGGTTATTCACCTACTGTCTAGGAATGCAAGGCCACTAATCAACCACTTACCATACTTAATTCGTAAATGTTACTCAGGGTATTCAATTTACCACCAAACCTATAGTGGATGGATGGTTACCTGATTCGAGTGGTGCCAAATTCCCGATCCCGGAGTCGGACCCTGACACTATCGGATCGGCAGCTTCGTAGCCAGAAATGTAAAGACGTGAGCACCTCGGCGATAGCAATAATTTCTTACATCAAGATCTTTTATTTATTTATATATTTAGTTTTTTTCTGTATGATGAGGTCTATTTTACGAGTGCCATTTTCTATTATTTTCTCCAGCGAAACGAGAAATCTACGAACTGAAAGAGTTAACGTACAGATCAATAATACAGATTCTAAACATATTGTAGACTGAAACGTCAAATGACACTGTCCTCCTAAACTGTCCTCGCATTAACATCATCGAAATTTTTCATGCGTGTAGGGCATTATTGTTTTTAGATAGAAATATAACGCTCAATATCCTTCGTTATTGGACCATAAAGTATAATGCTTCAGTTATTTCCTAAACCGTAAATTTATTGGCCTGGTGAAAATATAACTTTCATAAATGCCGTCACCCAACGATATCACTTAGCTAGACTGAGCAGAGATGAACTTGATGAACAGGTGGCAAGTTAGGTTCATTCATATATATATATCTTTTTAATGGCCACGATGTCTGGTTCACTTTATATTAAATTTCACAGCTGTGCATGTTCAACGACTGCCAACGTCATATATGTCACACTTAGATCATTTATCGTACAGTTCATCTTTTATTCAGCTTTTAGAACCTCAGGCCACGGTGTTGCGGTACCCAGGGAGGAAGGAACGGGGCAAACAAACACGATGTGTGTGTGTGTGTGTGTGTGTGTGTGTGTGTGTGTGTGTGTGTGTGTGTGTGTGTGTGTGTGTGTGTGTGTGTGTGTGTGTGTGTGTGTGTGTGTGTGTGTGTGTGTGTGTGTGTGTGTGTGTGTGTGTGTGTGTGTGTGTGTGTGTGTGTGTGTGTGTGTGTGTGTGTGTGTGTCCCTAACTCAGTCACTCACTCATTCATTCACGCACTCACTTATTCATCCTCTGAGTCACTGTACCGTTTGACATGTGAAGTTCAGGCCTTATCGGGGTTGTTGAAGGTTCGTGGTTGGGGGTAATGGTGTTATGTCTGGTGTGCGTCTGAGGTATGAATACTGTGCATCTTTGCTGACCACTTTCAGAGAGACAATTAACTATCTTCCCAAAGCTCGACGAATACATAGCGGAAAAGTCGAACCATCTGAAACCCACACTAATAGAGATAGGATCATCATTGTCTTTCACCAATTGTAAATATTCCTCAGACGGAACTGGGAAGATAGTTATTTCTCTCTCTGCACCCGCGCCTTGCCAAACTAACCCAAGATAAGACACAGAGGGGCTGGACAGGGTATTGGGAAGGTACTCGAAGCTGTACTGGGAAGGCCTACGTGTCAGAAGGGCGTTATTGAAGTGCTTATGGCGTATAAATAAATATATATATATATATAGAGAGAGAGAGAGAGAGAGAGAGAGAGAGAGAGAGATAAATGTTTCTCTCCCCTTACAATACAATACCGTGCGGTGAATACAGCAACCATAGGTATCTTTTGACTTGTTGAGCAGGGGTAAAAACATGAGCTCCCCCCTTCACCCTCACTCTCACTCCCTTCCTCTTTGATTTTCTCACGAACACACACACACACACACACACACACACACACACACAAACACTCTGTCTGTCTGTCTGTCTGTCTCTCACTCTCTCAGGCAATCCATATAAAAAAAGATCATTCTCATTAAGCAAGAAATTGTTCCTCAAAGCCGCTATTAATGAAACAAGAGGCTGGGGGCAATTTTAGACGAACACTCAGTATACTTTCATTTTTACTTCCATTATTTTTTTCTGGGTTCTCTCCACCAAATCCGACAGCAGATGGTTTAAAAGTCATCTCCATCTTGAATACCGATTTATAACAACACTAGAATATGAAACAGTCACGAAGAAGTGCTGTGGATAGGATGTAGGGCCGTAGTACTGTCTTATTCCGCCACTGAGCTGTCAAATAAATTTCAAAAGGACGAAAATCAAGGCCAAATTCAGGTAAAAAGAACTGTAAAGGCACATTATACTCAACACCTTCAGTCCCATGACGTATTTTGTTAGTATATATCTTTCTGCTTTCATTCGATTTAAAGAGTATCGTAGCAGTAGAGAATTAATGATGGCTATATGTAACCCAAATCGCTCGGAAATGCCCTTCTGATATAATTATAAAATCGTCTGAAGATAACAATAAAAACAGAAAAACGAGAAAAATAAGAAAAAAAGGACAGAAAAAACAGGAAAAACACGATAAAACAGTAAAAATAGAGAATAAAACAGAAAAACAAGAAAAACAATAAATGCAAGAAATACAGGAAAAACAAGATTAAGCAACCATAAGAAAAGCAGGGAAATCACCAAGAAAAACAAGGAAAAAGAAAATCAAGAAAACAGAAAAGTAAGCAAGGAAAACATCACCACGGAAACAAAAGCCAAAAAAGGAAAAACAAAGAAAAGCAACAAGAATAACAAGATGAAATAAGAAAACCTTGGGAAAAAAAAAGCAAGAAAAACCAAAACCAAAACAGCAATAACCATAACAACAAAAAAACAACACACACACACACACACACACACACACACACACACACACACACACACACACACACACAAATTACAATATCTGACTCAATGGATTAACACATTAAAGCCCAGGAAATCTTCTTTATAATAGGTTTTCTTCGTACTCACCAAACAGGAAGTGTTGAGTATTAGGTAACAAATGGAGATCACCAGAAGAAGGTTGCTCCAAGGCCACAGTAATCTTAAGTATCAGGCGAAGTATTTCCAAGGAACACAATAACAAGATAAACACGTCTGCATAACAATTATCAGGAACTATGCTTACTTTTTTCTTTTTAATAAACTTGGTAAAAACTCACGCTCTAGCAATTTTTAAACTGATTAGTAGTTCTATGACGAAAAACAAATATGTAAAAAAGAATAAATGAAATATTACACACAACTATACTCCGGTTACTTTACTTGGTGTAAAGATTTTCATTATCACTTCAGTATATACTGAAGTCATCATCATGATGATGATGACTTCAGTATATCCTTCGCTTACTCTGCCACTTACAATTTCCTTTACTAATTCGCAGTCATAGTCACTTCTCTTTGCAGTTACTCTCGACTTTTCATTACCACTTTAATGTCAACGTCACTTCTCTGTCATTTAAACTGTACATCAATCACCCCAGTTCCGTCTGTCAGTTTCATTTTCACTATCACCTCACTGTGATCTGTACTTCCCTCTGCCATTTACGCTTTGCAATTGTTTCACTGTCATCTTTGCGACACCATTTCATTTCGGTCAATCAGTCCACCAATCACTATCATCTTCACTTCCCGCTGTCACTTCACATGTAACGGCAGTTTGGTAATGATCTATTTTCTGATTAGAGGCCAGAGAGATGAACATCACTAGTCATCCACGCGCTCTCCGCCAACTCACTACAGCCTGGAGCAACGAACCACCCTCACCCTCTCAGACACAGCCTTGTTTCCTTGATTGGTTTACTCATCTGTCCCTTTCCCATGAGCCATTTAGCACAAGCACTAAGAAATGGTGATAATTAATGATTTCTAGTTCTCAGAAAACTGGTATCATCACTTGCTTATGAATAAATATAATCGTACCATAGGCTAATGGGTAACTCATCCCAAACAGATTCTGCGAGCCTTGTAAGTCTCATACAAATGAACAGTCAGGCGCAAGATTCGTTCGACCAAAACTGAAGCCAGAGTTCTTGCTTTAGAGTTACAATAAGTCACGTGAACTTGAAGTTAGTTGCCAGTATTATAATGAACATCAGTGTAACATGAGGCGAATATTACGGATGCATACTACTTGGAGAAAATATATAACTATTATACCTTGAACGCCTTCTGACTAAAATTCTACCGCTCGTTCGATGCAAATATTTTTCTGTGCGAGTTAAAGTTCACTAGGTTCGAGACCGGTTTTGCGTTCGATACTTTCAATGTGCTTACTGAGATTACCGTCGTGAAATTATCTCTGATTTTTTCGTCCTATAGGTAACAATATCCAAAGTTACGTAAACTAAAGGTAAAGTTTATTATCAGCCTTGAAAGAATGCCTACTGAGCTCAGGACAGATTCCCGAGAACAAGTGAGCGTGAACCTCTGCCACCCTTCCAAAGCCTCAGTCTCCGCGTGAATCTCCTTTGGAAAATAGTTCGAATCATCACTAGCGTCAAACCTAAAGGCTTCATTTAAACTATTCCAAATATCTCGACTCATTTTAGTACTATTGATTGGCTTGCCTCGAACACCAAACGATCTTGTGTAATATTGGAACCTGTGCGGGCTGTCATCCCCGAGGCGTCGTGTATTTTTTTTTTTTTTCTGACCATGAGGCCTACTGCACATATTTCGTAACGTATGCAAAATTGGTAGTAAGGTTTTCTGTAGCATAGTTTAAAATTCTTTGTCAGATAAGTGATTATGCAAGGAGTGGTTGGTATTATTGGACTAGACTACGAGAGTGTGAGCTGCCAGTACTCGATGCCGTTGTTTACTGAGAGAAATTTTGTATCTAGGATTCGAGGCTGAAACTGTTAAGAGCCAAGATCAATTTTTCAAGTCAAACTCTTGAATAAAATTGCTTCCCCTTTTTTCTTACTCACCCATTAGTACGACTGGAAATCAAATCAGGAAGGAAACTGACTATCGCGGATCGCAAACTAGTAGTAGGAGATTGGATTTGTCTATTTATCTACAGCCTGTCTATTGCCAGGCTCACTGATCACGTAGGACGTGGCCACAAACGAATCGCCTACATGTCACCGTGTCCACCATCAGGCTGCCCTTTCTCCAACTCACATATGAAAAATTTATTGCCTGTCTGTACATTCCGTGCAGTCGATACGCATTTTTTCACTTCATTGGCAGGAGTAACAGTACGGGGCAATGGTTACTAAAATTTCTATATATATACAATACATCTATATTTGAGCTATACACATAATTTTACATTAACTGAGAAAGATGATTATACTTGGCCACCACAGAGTTCTCCCAGTTTAGCGGTTTGTGAGTAGGTGCCCTGCCTTGACATGGAAATAGGACAGAAACAGAAAATTAACATAGGCTTTATAGTAGAGCGTCAAATGGGTGTCTTTCCTCTCATGTGTGACTGTTGTGCGATACGTAATTTCCACGAAGTGTTCTATATATGTAAATTTTATAGTCCGTTTTAGCATTTGTGTGATATGAATGAAGTTATTTTCAGCTCGGTTTGTCCATTCATCTACCGTGACAAGTGGATTTCCATCTTATCTCCGGCATCGTGAACTAGTTGGCGTTTTTCTGGTGATTCATTTGTGATCAGTTTTTTTTTCTTTTTTAACTGAGGGAGGGAAGTGTGGCAAATTATAACAGTGGTTGAAATGAATGTTATTAAAAACGACAGAACTACAACACAATTAACTTTCCGAACAACTACCTACAGAAAATTATTCATCGTAAAGAAACTGCCTGTTAACGAACCGTTATTAACTTTTCAACTTCGAGAGATATCCCAGTGGCAAGTAAAACTGTCTGTCGTTAGCTAGAGTGCACCATAAGTCGTTTCGAAAAATATGTGAGTTGAGATACGCCCCACTCAAAACAAAATTCTAAATATGAAAATAGGTGTTTCCCTGCATCAGTGTTTTCGTAGTATTGCCGTTGTCTCTCCCTGTCTTATCAACTTTCACTTCCTATAAGGCCATGCAGATGTTTAAAGCTACGCCTTCCCAAATACATAGTAAAGGTCATATCTGCTTACTTTCCTCAAACGTTGTCCTAAGAGTGTTTGCTATGGTTCTCGCGTACTGAACTGCATGAAACTTTTTTTTTTTGCCTAAAACGAACTGATAATTCTAATACTGAGAGTCAGGATGCAAGGTTCTCGCAGTACTGTACACTATATTTGCAGTTTCGACCATTCAACAATTAGAACATGAAACTTATGATTATTTTTTTTAGTGGTTCTTGGTGTAATCTGAATCTAATTATAATTTTCATCGCAGATTCACGCGTTTCCATGACCTTACCCTTCCGAAATAAGAAAATCCTTTGTTTTAACTAATCCAGCCTCCAACTTAACAATAACCTTGATATAATAAGTAATTTTGTCTTGAGGGACATGGGAAAATGGCGACCTCCATGTATTAAGACACGTCCAATGTTATATATTTATTTTTTAATGACAATACAGAAACAATGAATAATACATCTAGTGTAACTGGGGTATGGACAAAACTGCAATAATACCTTTCCCGCGGCCACATTAAAACCAAAGATTTAAAAGATTTTGTGTGGTATGCTCATCCTGTCAAAAGGAATCCAGAATAATGAAGGTTAATTTGATGAGTGTTTTATGTGGACCATTTGACTTGGCAGTGTGCTTAATAGTTGTCCAAAATTTGCACGATTATGTCCCGTTTCCTGATTACACCATTCCGTATTTAAGTGGGAACGAGGTAGTTAGGATGATGATGATGATGATGATAATGATGTTGATGATGATGATGGTGATAATGATGATGATGATGATGATGATGGTGATAATGATGATGATGATGATGATGATGATGGTGGTGGTGATAATGATGATGATGATGCTTTGAACCCAAGTATGTAATATAAACGTACAGATTATATAAAGCACAAAGCTAAAAGTATATAAGAGAAGAAACACTGAAGTCGTTAATAGGAAGAAAAAAATGATGTATTGGTATTTTCTATTTAAGAGTTATTATAGAGGGAGTGAAAATCTGCACTTGAGGGAATATAAACCTGCTTTACTTTGCTTCTGTTCTGCCATAACCGATAAATTAATGGATACAGGAATTTTGACATTGAAACTGCTATGATAGATCCTGGGCATTCAAAAAAATATATATGATGAAAGGAAGAGATTGATTTAGTTGCAGAAGAAACACATGGAGAGAAAACAAGCAGGATATGTTTTTAAAGGCCGTCTTGATTCTCTGATTTATGGACTGTGAAAAAAAAAAAAGCAACAGAAGAGAAAAACTACGTCTTTCTGCTCGCTAAAGAGATACCATTATTATTAACTTTGCTCAAAACTTTACTAACAACTTGGTTATATTGGTCTTGTACTTAGAGACTGAGATGATTTGATGGCACTTTCTGTCCCTCCGTGTGTATTACAGACATAAATGGAGGAACTTGAACGATATGCGGTATTATTCATTTCTAGTCTTAATGATCCTTTAAGTTCAGTAGAGCGGATTCTTCTTCCTCCTCCTCCTCCTCCTCCTCCTCTTCCTCCTCCTCCTCCTCCTCCTCCTCTTCTTCTTCTTCTTCTTCTTCTTCCTTTCCTTCTTCTTCTTCTTCTTTTTCTTCTTCTTCCTCCTTTTCTTCTTTTTCTTCTTCCTCCTTTTCTTCTTCTTCTTCAAATATACCCATCGATTTTCTGTGTGGTAATGACTTTGCGGTTGACACGTCCGCTAACCTAAACAGGCAAAACTAGTCTGGAAATTGGGAAAAGCAAAACCTCCCCCCCCCACCGAAAAAAAAAAAAAAAGGCAAAAGAGCAAGAAAAAAACAAGGCATAAGAGCAGCCATAACTCTGTCCATAATGCAAAGCCGCGGCGAAGTGTAGTGCGGAGAGGAGGCTGGCGGGAGTGCTAACCGATAACCTACGGCCGTAAGCGGAGAGCCAAAACGGGAGCTTCCCAAAGATTTGCTGGGGAACTCATTAACATAAACCTTCACTACTGGACCCCCCCCTCTCCCTACCCGTCCCCACCTCCACCCTTACCCCCTTCTCCCACTTCCCTACCCCTCTTTCCTCCGTCTACCTCCTTCCCTTCCCCTGCACCATCTCTACCCTACCCCTCTTTCTCCTATCCTCTTACTACCATTCCATTTCCACCACTCTACCCTCCATCTCCCCTCCCCTTCCCCCCCTACCCCTTCCTCACCTCCATCCCTACTCCACTTCTCCTCTCCCTTTCACTTCTACGCCCTCTCACCACCATCCTTGCCCACTTCTCCCCTTTCCCTTTCCCCCTTCTCTCCCTTTCCACCACGACTCTTGACCACTTCCCTCTCGTCCCTTCCCCTCCCATATCCCCTTTCCCCTCCCACTAACACCCCCCCCACCACCACCACCACCATTCCTACCGTAAACACCCCGGGGGCGACACGGAAACAGCAAGGTTTTGTATTTATCAAGAATTCCCAGTCTGCAAAACCAGACAGATTCTCATAACAATTTACTGTTGTCAGAAATCGTTTTGTGGTTCATGTTTTTCGCTTTGGCTATCACTCAAGTTTGATTTTGGTGTGTCTAGTAGCTGTATGGAATTCAAAATTATAAGTAAGATATTTTAAACACAACTTAAGCTAAAGGGAGTTTGCAAATGTGGAGCCTTCCCCCTCCCTCACCCTCCACCAAACCCACCCCACTTAAGGCCTCAGGGTAAAGACTGTCCCGATGTGCTTCCCAGTGACTCCGCTGAAGGGATGGCGGTGCTGGGGTGGGAGGAAGGGTTAATGTTGTTCCGTGGGGCAGGAGGCTGGAAAATTGCAAGAAAATACAGCTACACGGTTTCTGCTCTAACTTGGCCCAAACTTCCCATCTCTCAACCTTGAATACTGAGCTGTAACAGTAAATTAACACTAGAATACGATGCTAGTCAAGAAGAAGTGCTGTGGAAAAGATGCAGGGCTTTTGTACTGTCATTTCCTATGGCTAACCTATGTGAAATAAGCTGCAAAATGACGAAAATCTGGGCCAAGTTAGAGTAAATACCGTATAGTTCAGTAGTTCACGCTCCACGAACTCACTTTCAATCTAATAATATTGTTTGGCGTTAAGTGAAATGAAATAATAGTTCCCCCAGCCAAGACAATGTTGAAAATGGCGATATTTACCCTCTCATCATGCTATCCCTCACTCTTAGATAATAAAATCGTCTACTTTAAGCCAGCATTGAGTACCTGAGATGTCCTGATCATGAGAAGGTAAAATGCTTTGGATGGGAAGAATGTGGGAAGGAAAAAATGTAGAACTGAAAAGAAAATGGGGGTGATGAAAAAAAGGAATGTTTGCGAGGGATGAGGAGGCCAGTTGAAGGTATTATTAGGTAATTCAGTACTCTCTTTCTTTCTTTCTTTCTTTCTCTCTCTCTCTCTCTCTCTCTCTCTCTCTCTCTCTCTCTCTCTCTCTCTCTCTCAGACAACAGGGAGAAAATAGGATGCTGAAGGAAGAAAACGAAATATTTAAGAAGGTAATATTACACGGGGTGGGAGACCAGAGTGTTTTTATAACAGGAATTTTGGTGACAAATTTCGAAGAAAAGGAAGACTTGATTAAGGAATGAATAAAAGAAAATGAACAGACTGAATAGCAGAATACCTAATAATAATAATAATAATAATAATAATAATAATAATAATAATAATAATAAAAACAAAAATAAAAATAAGTGATAAAAATAATAATAATAACAGTAATAATAATAATAATAATAATAATAATAATAATAATAATGTGTGATAAACGGGAAGGGTAGGTAGAGGAGTTCTTAGGAATGGAAACGAAATGAACAAAACTGAATGAAAAATTAATATTGCTAAGGAATGGAGCGAAATTTAAGTTCAGAGGAGGGGCAATGATCTTAGGAAATGCCTCGGTAGAAATGGAAATAGACGAAAGAAAGACCGAAAGAGATGCATGTATAGGAAAAATAGGAACTTGATAAAGAGCAGAAAGAGAGTAACTGGAAAAACGGGGAAGTAAACTCCAGGGTAGGTGAGAGTTGGCTGATGAGAGGGGCAGTGGGAGGCGTCTTTGGGGAAATTAGTGACAGAGGAAAAAAAATAGCCAGAAAAAAGGAAAACTAGCTGGAAAATGAAGGAAAAAATCTGAGGGACGGATTGATAGGAGCTTTAGGATGACTGGGACAGGTGGCATCATCCTTGGGGAAATTTAGTGGGAAAGAACGAATGGGATAAAAAGGAAGAACTGGCTGGAAAATTGACAAGAAACGCTAGGACAGATGGAAGTTTTGGGGCAGAAGGGTTATGGATTTAGCAGGAGAAAAAGTGGGACCTCAGTACAGGAGAAAAATGATCTGGCCAGGAAATAAATAAGTAAAATAAATTAATAAATGATACAAATAAGCAAGAGATAATGGGAGGGAAGCGCTCTTAAGTTCGTGGGAGAAAGGAAGGCGTCAAAGGAAATTTTTGAATGAATAAGGGTAGAGGCCAAATAAAAGAAAAGAAAAATATGTAGTTAATGGAAAAGAAAACAGCATTGCAAAAGAAATGGTAATGCTAGAATGAACGTCCAAGTGAAGGAAGAATTATGGTGTTTAACGGAAGAGTGGAAAAAGGGAAGGAGAAGAACTAAACGAATACAGAAGGTGAGGGAAGAAAATATAAATTGCTGAGTAGGATGGGAGGGCATGGTGGAAGTACTGTCGGTTTTTTTTGTGGGGGAAAATGAAGTGACGAATGGAAGACAGGACTATGCCCATTCAGTAAGATTAAGCTATTAAGAAGAGACTAAGTAAAAAAAAAGTGAGGGTAGTGGGAGGATGAGAGAAGAGGATGGGAATGAGAAAAAAAAGGTAAAAAAAAACAAAAAAAAAAAACTATGTGAGGCATAAAAAAAACGGAGGGATGGGAGTGTCAGAATGCGAGTTTTAGTTAGAGATGACTTTGGTGGATACCTGAATGGAGAAAATTAACCAGCATAAGAATAAAGAGAAAAGTTACGAAGGACACTAAGACCAGGACGGAAGAGCAATGCAGCGTTATTCTCAGTAATGAAAGTGAGAGGTAAAAGAGTATAGAACAGGGAAGGCAGTGAGAGACAAAATTAAAAGCAGAAAGAAAAAATACAACGGAGGAGGTAGAGAGACAAAAAAAAAGATATGAAAAAGATAAAACTAGAACGGTGAAGGTAGTGAGAGAATAAAAAAGAGGAAAAAAGAAAACAGAATGAAGAAAATAAGATACCTGAAGAATGACCAGGAGAAATACTGCGAATGGTGATAATGTTCAGACGGGAGGGCAAGATGGAATTATTCTCACTGTGAGTAGTAAGAGAATGGTAGAATGGAAGTCAAGATGATAACTGCCGTACTTGAGAGAGAGAGAGAGAGAGAGAGAGAGAGAGAGAGAGAGAGAGAGAGAGAGAGAGAGAGAGAGAGAGAGGAAAATATAAAGGAGATATCCGAAAAATGGTTAAGGTAATATAATAAAATAAATAAATAAAGAAAAACGAATGGAAGTATAGAAATAAAAGAAAGAGGAGGAACAAGAAAATATAATGAAAAAAAAAAAGCCATTTCTGACTACGAGGAGGAAAAAAAAAGTAGGGTAGAATGTCAAGGAAATAAAAAAATATATAGTTGAAAATAGAAAGGAGAAAGATAAGCCAAAAATGAGAAAAATTCTGACTGGACACACGGTGGGAGAAAGGAGATGTGAAGAAAGGATGAGAGATTGTTACTGGATAAAAGTGAAAGGCAGAGGAAAAGTGGAGAGAGAGAGAGAGAGAGAGAGAGAGAGAGAGAGAGAGAGAGAGAGAGAGAGAGAGAGAAAGAAAGAGAGAGAGAGAGAGAGAGAGAGAGAGAGAGAGAGAGAGAGAGAGAGAGAGAGAGAGAGAGATGCGTATTATTGAGTGTTTTCGTATCCACTGTGTAAAAGCAGGGTGATGAGACTGATTTTTGATGTATCGATGAATGGAAGAATACTCGTAATATTATTTAATTTCAACCTTTGTCATACTGTATAAGAAGCTATGAAAGTATCACTGCATAAAGTTATTGGTCAGGACGCCTGTTTTATTACTCTAAATCATTAGTCGATGTAAAATTATACCTTTCAGACTTCCCAGCTTTACTTAATGATACTTTTTGTTATGTGAAAAAGCCCAAACCTATTGTCCACAGTAAACAAAGACTCAGTATTAAGTTCTTGCATAAGCTGATATATTCCTGAAAATTAATCTTCCGTATATTGTTATGAATACATCTCAACTCCGAAAATTGTTTTCCTCAGTACAAAATAATTCTTAATACACTTATGCATCTTTAGAAAGTTTGGGAAGGGATTATTAACGAGTAGATACATAAATGTTTTGTGCATGTAGTTAATATCATTTTGTCACGATAATAACAAGCAAGAATAAAGGAATAAGGCGACATTGTTAGACCACAACCCTAACACCAGACTGCCAAAATTCCTCCTTTCAGCATAACCTTCCGTTCCCCTGAATGTCTAGGAAATGAAAACAGATCGCAAGGAAATCCCAGGGACTCGGTGCGACCTCCACAGAATCAGCAGGTTAGAAGAGATTAATGCGAGGCGTCGGGTTTTGTATGAGGTGGCGTTTGTTATAGCCCAGGCGGCACCACAGCCATATTGTAAGTTATGTGACCTCATATCTTGGTCCCCCCTCACGCCACCACCCTTACATGTCCCTTCCTCACACAGCCATCTCCGCTCCTCTGGTCTCTGTTTGTAGCTCTCTCTGACTTCGTGGTTTATTTGTGTTGGAAGACCATTTTCTTATATGTATCTTTATAGTCGTATCTTATCTCATTTTAAGAGTTTGAGGTGGGGAAGGTGACCAAAATAATCTTACTTCCACCCCAAATGCTATAATTCACAAGTAAATGTCTGACTTCCCCGCTTCCTCCTCTGTCGTCTTGTGTTGTGTGTGTGTGTGTGTGTGTGTGTGTGTGTGTGTGTGTGTGTGTGTGTGTGTGTGTGCTTTTTACCCATTTCCATCTTGAAGTAAAACAGACTAAATAATCTATTCGTTATTCATGCTTCTCACATCCCACTTCACCTCACTTTATCTGTCATTCTGGCTTTTATTTATGTTTCACCCAATTTTATATATTCTGTGCTTTTTATCGTTTTATCTCACCCCATTTCTACGTGGAAAAATTACTAAAATATACTTACTCTCGTCTCAAATGTAGTTTATAAAGCTAGTACATGTACCTTTCTCTCCTCCTCCTTTATCTTGTTCGTGTGTGTGTGTGTGTGTGTGTGTGTGTGTGTGTGTGTGTGTGTGTGTGTGTGTGTGTGTGTGTGTGTGTGTGTGTGTGTGTGTGTGTGTGTGTGTGTGTGTGTGTGTGTGTGTGTGTGTGTGTGTGTGTGTGTGTGTGTGTGTGTGTGTGTGTGTGTGTGTGTGTGTGTGTCATCGAGCTCGTA
>NC_137018.1:5210907-5303407 GCF_032717465.1 Coenobita brevimanus | reverse complement strand
TGCTCTGTGTGTGCGTGTCTGCGAGAGAGAAAGGGAGAGAGACTATGGATGTGTGTGTGTGTGTGTGTGTGTGTGTGTGTGAAGGGACTGTCCACTCACCTGCAGCAGCTTCCTTCACCCAAACAAAGCACTTCTGGGAACCTTGGGAGCCTGACTTGACTAGAGGTGCAAGAGCATTTGTGTTCACCCAGTCCCTAGCGGCCGAGTGAAGACAACAGAATAATGATGGGGGATTAGGATTTGCTGGGTTGTTTTTGTGGCGCCAAAGAAGTAAATTAATGCAACTGACTGGCTAGTGATTAGAACGTCCCAATCGGAGTGACGGCCTTGCGTAGGTTGGATCCTCAGAGGTGAATGGTGGCTCCGATGATTCACTAAAATTATGGAAATTAGGCTGGTCATCTACGCTTCAATATACAGTACCCTCGCGTCCAGCACGCGTTAGTCCAGCACGATTCGAGTCCAGCACGGTGAGCAATTAATTGGTATTATTTAATACGATTTAATTACTGCAACACGAGTGTGTTAGCATAACACGCAGAGAGCTCCGAGAAGTGGGCCAAATCCGCTGAGTTCACTCTAGCACGATCACCCCCAGTCCAACACGGCCATACTGGACATTCCCATGATGATGATAGCCAATGAAAACTTCTGATCAAGTAGCCTTCCCCGCCCGCTATCGTGACGTGATCGTGATGCCGCCCAATTAAAAACGCTTCTGGTGTCACGTGATGTTTTGTTTACATTTCTCCTGCCACAGAGCCACTCAGTCGCATAGTTGCATTGGGAGGTGTATTTTTCTTGCTGCATTTTCTGCCCTTGTTACTGCATTTTACCCTGCTCACGATGCCTAGGAAGCCTTATGAGAACCCCAAGAACAACAGTGTGAGAAGCATGCACTTTGCCGAGGATTAATGGACGAAGATAGTGATTCTGAGTGTGATTTCGAAGGATTTATGAGGGAGGTTTGATTTCGAAGGATTTATGAGGGAGGTTGAGGAGGAGCAATAGTCATTACCCGCTAGTGACGCCAGCAGCCATCCTCCGGGGACCCAGTAGGACTAACTACAGCCTTGGATACCACCTTCCATTCCCAGCAAGCCCACCAACACTATCCTAAAAGGTTAGTTATCATACATAGCACAGTACCATTTCTTATAATTACAATAGTACCAATATATGTATAGGTACCGGTATATGGTAGGTATTTAGGGTGACTTTTCCGAGGGTTGCTGACATAATTCATTTTTCCCCATAAGCTCTGTTGTTAGTCCAACACGTTTTTGGTCCAACACGTGACCCATGCATGACAATATTACCGTGCTGGACGCGAGGGTACTGTACTAGATTACGACGGCCTAGCCTTGGTCTCCTAAACCTAGAAGGGGGTAATGTGGGCCTGGCTTTGTAAATAGAGTTAGAGTTACACAGTCTGAAAATAGGCTGCTTTAAACCCTTTTCAGAACCATTGCCGGTTAGGGGTGTTATTGTGACTGCCGCTTGATAGTATTAATTGACTAACTATTGACCACTGACTATCGCATGGTTAAACAGATGATAAGAATAGTATTTCGGGGATAATGTAAAACTTATTGAAGAGTTTAAGCTCATGGCACTAATTTAAGGTATGAATTCATCCAGGAGGGTGGGTGAGAGTTAGGTGATGCTGAGGAAAAAAAAGGACAAAAGCCAGAGGGAAAAACCAAAGATGATAAACAAATCTGGATAGATAAACAGATAGATAGATAGATTACTGGGGTTGAACCGACGATTTTCATCACTTGTCACTCATCCTGCTGATGGTTTGATCCCTTCCTCCCCGGGTTAAATGAAATTTTTGATTAGCAAGAATATACTGAAAGGGGAGTAATATTAATTAAGCGATTATGATAAGTTGTTAGTAATCCCTTCTCCAGAAAAGGCCCCTCCTAAGTCCGTGTAATTGCATAGTGATAAAACATTAAAAAAAAAATCCATCTTAACGTGTTTGAATTTATTTATATTTGCGATGGAAAATCAGGACCCAGATACCCAAACCCACTTATGATTATTTCTCAGTACTCATGTTTTGACAGGGGAGGAGCGAAAAGGAGGCTGTAGAATCTTCCTCTTTGGCCTATTATAATTTTATACATAAGTCGTAAGCTAGGACGAAAAACTTACAAGTGTAATCCTTATTTGCAGGAAGATAAAGAAAAATTGTGCAAAATTTCCAGTTCTATAGTTCTTCCTGTAAAAATATATCTAAGCTACGACAGGGAGTTTATCGTAACACTGTCTGAGAAATCCCTAATTAGGATTAAAGAGAAAAGGATAAATTAAGATTCATAAGTAAATTACGCTAATAATGAAGAAAGAAATCTGTGTGCTCTTCTGAAGTATTACCTCTATTTCAGTTTTACGAGACGGAGAGATAAATCGCTCTACTTCTTACTTGTCTCTCATCTCTATCTCTTCATACGGTCTGTCTTTCTTCCCTTTATCACATCCTTCTCTCTTACACCTCTCGGTCTCTTACACCCCTTGGTCTCTTACACCTCTCGTTCCTTTCATTTCTCGGCCTCTTACACCTCTCGGACTTTTACATCTCTCGGGTTCTTACATCTCTCTATCCCTTTCATGTCTCGGTCTCCTACACCTCTCGGTTCCTTCTCACTTTCTCATATCCCTCTCCCTCCCCATACCTTATCTTTGTTTCCTCTTTTTTTTTTTCGTTATTTATTTTTCTGTCAATCAGTCTCTTCTTTTTTCACTCTCTCCTCTCCGCTTGCTCCCCTTAGTTTGTTTCCTTTATTTTCTACAACTCTCTCTCTCTCTCTCTCTCTCTCTCTCTCTCTCTCTCTCTCTCTCTCTCTCTCCACTTAATTCTTTCTTTACAGTGTCTTTCCTTCAATCCAGTCTCTTCCCCTCTCTCTCCTCACCTTCATGCATCCCGTCTCCATCCTTTCTTCCTTTCAACCTTTTCTCCATCTTTCTCTATCCACTCTTTCTTTTACAGTGTCTCTCCTCTTCCATCCTTTCTCCATCAGTCCTTCTTTTTCCCTCCTTCCTCTCGTCCCTTTCATTCTTCCATCTACTTTATTTCTCCACATCTAAACCCATCCCAGTCTCCATCCTTCCCGCCATTCTCCCTCAATCACTCATTTGTACGCTTTTCCTTCCTTCTCTCCATCCCATCTCCATTTCTTCCTCTCTATCCCATCGCCTTTCCTTCCTTCCCTCCATCCCATATCCTATCATTCCTTCCCTCCATCCCATCTCCTTTTCCTCCTTCTCTCCATCCCATCTCTCTTCCCTCCTTTTCTCCATCCCATCTCCTTTCCTTCCTTCTCTCCATCCCGTATCCTTTCCCTCCTGTCCTCCACCTAATTTTCTCTCCTTCTTTTTTCCTTCTTTCTACCCTACTCTTTCTATTAGCCATCGACTTCGCCAAGCCTCTAATCACGGCCAAGCTCCTGCTCACCTTTACCTTTCTCCCCTTCACCCTAATCCTTCCTCTACCTCACCCTTCCTCTCCCTCACCCTCGTCCTTCCTCAACCTCACCCCTCTTCTCCTCCCTCACTCTTCCCCACCTTTTCCAATCTCCACAATCCTCCATTTATTTCCCCCTTCTGTTACATCCTTCCCCTCTTTCTAAACCTACCCTCTCTCTCTTCCTTTCCAATTCTTTTAATCTGTTTTTCCCTCATTTTCCCCATCTTTCCTTCCTTGTTTCCATCACCTTACATCTTCCCCTCCCTTTTCCACCTGCTCCCTTTCCCCTCTTCGTCCCCTTACATCCTCCACTCCATATTTTCACCCATTTTCTTCCTACCCTTACAATCTTTCTGCCCCATCATCTTCCTCCTTTATCCCATCACCCTTCCATTTCTTTTTACCTGATTCACCCTCTACTTTACCCTGAATTTACCTCTTCTTCACTCTTCCCCCTCCCCACCCTCACTCTTGTCTTCGTCTGCCTCTTCTCCATCATCACTCTTCCCGTTCCCCAGCCTCACTGTTCTTGTCTTCGTCATCCTCTCCCCTTTCTCCTCACTCCACCCCCTCCCGCCACCCTCATTTCCTGCCTTTCCTCTCCCTCTTCTTCCCTCTCCCTACCCAACCCCTACCGTATATCTCACCGTTATCCTCTCCCAGTACAAAAGCCTCCATCTTAGTCGCACTGTCCTCTCCCTCTCCTCTTCCTCACTCTCCTTATCCTCTTTCATACTCCTCCTTCTCTCCTTTACCCATCCTCCCCTTTTCCTTACTCCCTTCCTCTCCTCCCTCATCCCCTACTCTACTGCTTTTCATCCTGATTCTACCTTCTTCCTTTCCTAGATTTATCTTCTTTTATAATCCCACTCTCTCTCTCTCTCTTTTCTTCCATCCTGGCACTTGTATTCTACCCCATCCTAAATCCTCCTTTTTCCCCTATCCCTCATCAATCGCCTCTCCCTTCCCTTATGCTCCCTTCTCTCCCGCACCCTCCCACCTCACCTTTACCCTCCCTTCCACTCGCCTTACCCACCTCCCCTCCCCTGCCTCGCCCTGCCCTCTATCAGTGTAATGGATAATGATGATGATCTTGTTTGGGTGGAGCGAGGAAGGCTAAGTGGTGCGAGTGTGAGGGGGGGGACGAGGGAAGACCGAGTGCTAAGGGGAAAGAGGGCATCGTCGGTCTTTTTACCTTAGTCCTTTTTTGTAAGAGGGCCATGAGCATCTGAGAGAGAGTGGTAATTGAAGTTAATGGGGAGCAGTAAGATTAAGAGGCTGAGGCTGTGAGTGCCGGGCTGAGATGGTGTGTGTGTGTGTGTGTGTGTGTGTGTGTGTGTGCGTGTGCGTGTGTGTGTGTGTGTGTGTGTGTGTGTGTGTGTGTGTGTGTGTGTGTGTGTGTGTGTGTGTGTGTGTGTGTGGTGAGAGCTTGTGCTTCAGTGTGTGGTAATGAATGTTTGAATTAGTGCGTGAGGAGGTGTGTGTGTGTGTGTGTGTGTGTGTGTGTGTGTGTGTGTGTGTGTGTGTGTGTAGTCTTGATTGCTTGCAGTTCTGTGCGTAACAGTTAATGTTTGAATCAGAGTTTGTGAATGTGGTGAAGTGTGTGTGCGAGGGGGATTGCTTGTGTCTGTAGCTTTAAGTGCGTGTGTGTGTGTGTGTGTGTGTGTGTGTGTGTGTGTGTGTGTGTGAGAGAGAGAGAGAGAGAGAGAGAGAGAGAGAGAGAGAGAGAGAGAGAGGGGACATTATATCACATCACAGCACATCACAATTCACAACACAGCACAGCACCTTCCCACCCATCCACTAGTCTACGCCACTGTCATCATAACAAGCCTTGGCGTTGCTCGCTTCACTGAGCCGAGCTGAGAGCCGAGTAAACAGCGCTGTTGGTACACAGAAGCAACCCCCCCGCCCCAAAAAAAAAAAAGGAAAAAATACAAATCTAAAGTATGAAAAGGTGACAGGGAGAAAGAGGCAAAAAGATCGTGGCTAAGCCCAATATATTATGGTGGGAGTGACTATATTTTTTACCTTTCTTTTTTTTTTTAGTTTTGTTGGGGAAATAGCAAATATAAATAAATAAATTAATGATATGGACTGGCTCTGTGTTGATCTAAGAAGAGTCAATTATATAATGCATCTAAATGCTCAGTTGCGTATTTGTTGCAATAGGATGGATTATTTCTGTAGTGGAAAGAAGGTATAAGAAAAAATTATTCCAGTTGTACATATGAAAGGGAAAATGGAAACTTGGTTAGATGACTGATTCAGTGCGTAGTATTAGGGTTGGATGGACTGTTGTCAGTATATTATTTTGATATGGGAGGATTGATATACGTAGAGAAGTGTGAGAGAGTGGCTTTTAATATCGAATTTAGGAATATTTATTCTATATTATATAAACCAAGATTATTTTATGAAAGCGTAGTATTACAGTAAAAAGGATTTGTAATCGTAACTTAATAATTTCCTGAACTTGTAAACAAGACTGGTAACCAAGTACATCTATAGTAGTATATAAGTGTGAATTCTAAGTGTGTTGAAGGGATCCATGACTCATTCCCCTTAGCTCAAGTCTAGCCACTGCTTTGAAGTCTTCTTGATGAGGGAGCGATGTGCGCCGGCTTCTGTGTAGCAGTTACAGGACTGGCGTTGTAGGGGCAATATCTGTGCCTCACTCGTGTAAATATATATCCGTAAATCTGCACCGGACTTTGGATTTACCTGCATTGGATGTAAGGGGATTAACATATTGGATTAGGTTTTCTCTGTTTTAGTAGTCTTAGGCTGGAACAAGACTGCCAGCATTCCCATTTTAAAGCAAGATGGTTTCGAGACAATTATAGTACAGTGACATATTTCTTTGCCGATTGCCATGTTGGTTAATGAAAATACAAAAACATAGGGTCTCATAATTTGAGTATGTATATGGTTTGACGACTGATCCTACAAATCCCTCTCACATGACTAAAAAAAGAAAAAAAGAAAAAAAGATATCTTGGTCCCAGGAACAATTGTGCAACTTGGTGAAGAAATAAAGGCATAGAACGAAGTTGAAAAGGTGTTTGGAAGAATGAAAGAAAAGGAGAAAAGACAGTAGCTTTGCACACTGATGCTGAGACTAATTAAGAGTCCCTTTTTCCTTTTTAGCTGAAAGTTACAATAAAAAAGAAGTCTTGATTTTTTTTTCCTGACTGTAATAAGTTGGTTCTAGAGTGGAACATAGAATCCCTTATGTGAAGACTTACAAGAAATAGGCTTGGAGTTGTGTTGTTTTAATCGTTCTAAACTGAGTAAAGAGGTTTGGTTTGGACACCAGCCCCGCTTTCTCAATAGCATTCCCAAGCCAAACAACCCAGTTTCTGGTAGTCATTTACAAACCTGCAGTAAGGGTAGTGTTTACATAACTTTTGTAACTCGCTGCTGAATGCTCTCTGAAACTTAGCATGCAGGCTAACCCCACCCAACTCCCAAAACTGCTCTGTGGATGATCGGCAAATTTTTGGATCTTACTTACCCATCGGTTCTTAGTTTAACTCCTTTAGCCCCAGGACGTCCTTTCTCCATTTTTCTCTAGCTAACGTTACACGATTTTGTTCAGCTTATGGGAAAAACTGAAGGCTCTGTATCTAACCCTTCCATTTCATAAGGTTTCCTCTAAGTTGAATAAAGTCATATGAGAGTGGCAGTAATAAAAAAGACATCATCTTTCTTGTATCGTCGTATCGTATCGTCGTATCTTACTGAAGGGGTTAAAAATATGGCCGTCTCTCACAACTTCCACGTTTCTCAGGCGTGCTTAAATGTATTTAATGTCTCATTCTAGCTTATTCCCAGGTCATATTCTCCTTGCAGCTTGCGTGTTCTCTGACAACGGTTGTTTTCTGGGAAGAGACGTTGTTTGATCTCTCGCTTTATACCTGGTTTTCCTGTGCTTTATGTTCAGTCTTCGTGGCTTTTTCCCATTCGATGTTTTTATCGTTTATATCCAGCGTTCACGATTCTTGACATTTCATAGTCTCTTTACAAATCCAAATATGTTACCGTAAGAGCACAATGATGTTAGGAAGGAATGAAGGTAGAAGTTGGATAATGTGTGGTAAGCTAAGGCCGTGGCAAAGAGAGGCTGGGTAGGTTGGGAAGGGGCAAGGAGAGGCAGGATACGATGGGAAGGGGCAGGGAGGGACAGGATAGGGTGGGTGAGGGAAAGGAGAAGCAGGATATGGGGACCGGGGCTGGCACAGAGTACGTTGGGTAAGGGCAGGGAAAGGCAGGGTAGAGTGGGAAAGGGCAGGGAGGGGCAGGATAGAGTGGGTAAGGGCAGGGAGAGGCTAGGTAGTGTGGGTAAGAGTAGAAGAAGACTGGGTATAGTGGGGAGAGGCATGGCTGGATAATGGAAAGGAGGGGCAGGAAGGCTCAGGGCTGGATAGTGGAGGGCTGGTAGCGAGCGCCAAGGTAGGGCAAGGCTGGGCAGGGCGGTGTAGGGCGGGGCAAGACAGGGTGGGGTGGCAGGTCGATGCAGGAGTGGTGTTGTGAGTCCCACCACAGCCCGGCAGGTGGTTCAGGCCTCATTAACACACAGACGTCCGCCATTCCCACTCACATGTGCGAGTGATTTGCACATGTGTGGTAGGATTCATCTGTTTAATCAATTACTGAGAAACTGGATTTGTGATGAACAGGTGTGTTGATTTGTTGGCATCCATATAAACCACATTTGGGGAATATTTGGAGCCAAACGTTTACTACAAGCAAGTCTCCTGTACCTCCCCACAGTAGTATTCTTTTGCCTATACATTAGTTTTCTCCCTCCCCACCTACCCATATTCACATAATCGAAGCATCTCATGTGTCTCTGCTATAATCTCATCGTCCTTTTCCTCACCATCTTACCCCAGCTTGTCATCTCCCTTCCTAACGTTTCATCTCTCTCAACCTTTGCTTGCCCTCGCCATAGTTTCACTCATCTCCAATTATCTCCCTCCTCACCCCCAGTTTCTCATCCCCTCTCCCTTAGCTTTTCATAATTTTGCAGCCTAGTTATTCCTTCCCTTCCAATGCAGATTTTTTTTTTTTTTTTTTTTTAAATCTTCCTGTCTCTCATGTATAGTTTCCTTATTCACCCCAATCTTTTGCACCTCATCTCCTTTCAGACTCATCTCCCTGCTCTTCACATCCCAGTCTTCTGTTCCTAGCTAAGGGTTCCCTATAGTTCCTCACCCTAGTATCTCCTACCCACCATCCTAACTTTGTACATCCACCCTGCATCCCATCTCCCTCCAACCTAATTTCTCTCCTCGTCGCACAAATCATCTGCTCCAGCTCTCAAGAATCCCATATTCCCTCATCCTAGCCTCGCTTATCCTACATCTTCGTCCTCCTCCTCTCATCCTCAAACATTTCCTATCACAGCAGTCCAATTTCCTATCTCTTCTTAACATCCCATCTCCCTCCGATTTCACTTGTGTTTTCACAACACACAACAATCTGATCCTCGCGTTATGAATCTCATGTTCTCTTATTCAGTGATCTCCTGTCTTCCTTCTCCTTTCCCTTCTAATCCTTCAGCACCTCGTCTCGCACCACCCCAATTTCCTGTCTCCACGCACTATTCCATATCCCTCTAACCTCATCTCCTTGGCCATCTGTGTCTCAGTCGTCTATCCCAAGCCTCAAGAATCTCATGTAAATTCACCCAAGCCTCTCCAGCCCTACATCTTTCCCTTCTTAACCCTCAACATCTCCTACCACATCCACTCAGACCCATCTCTCATCCAGCCTTTTCTTGGTCTCCCTGCCCTAGCTTCTCCTCTTATCGTCTCCTCTCCCACCACTCAGCGTCCCATTTCTCTCCAGCCTCTTCTCCCCGTCCCTCCTACCCTATCTTTTCCTATCTTTTGTTTCCTCCAGCCTCATCTCCTTGTACCCCTACCCTATCTTCTTTTTCTTGTCTCTTCTCCGACCACCCTAACTTCCTATCTCCACCCAGCATCTCATATCCCCCCCAGCCTCATCTCCCCATTCCACCATACCCCTGTCTTCTGTGCGCCAGACTCCCAGCATTATCATCACAAAGACGCAACTGTACACACTTTCTCGCTCAGCTGCCGGGGATCAGAAACACTCTCAGGAAGGCACCTACCCGTCCTCACTTCGTCGCTCTCTCTCTCTCTCTCTCTCTCGATTCCTCCAGATCTGAAGCGCTCAAACTTATTTAGATGTTAATATTGGAAGAGACGGCAGGGCGGGCAGAAAATGGAGAGATTTCGTGCAGTCGTTCGGTAGCAGGAGTCTGCCACTTGTTCAATACCCAGTCCTGACGTGTACACGTAGTAATCTTGCCTTGCTACCTAGCTGGATGTTGGCTGCATCCCTTTACTATGAGAGGTCCTGTCTAAACCAAATCGCCTGGTGATGACAAGAATAATGTACAAAGGCTCATTCTATGTAAATGGTTAGTAGAGTTTGCTTCTTAATCCATCACAGCAAGATATCTCTCAAGTTCAGTACTATCGTCAGATGGTAGCAGGAGTAAAACTGGACCAGTGAAGTTGTTTCCTGCCGGACCCTCGGGGCTTTTGTTCACCTTGAGGCTTGAAAAGAGAATGAATAATCCTGCCGTGTTAGGGAACTTTGCGACTTGTGCAGAGAAGTCGCTGAACGCTGCTTTCTCAGCCCAAAAATTGCTGGGAAAGGCCTAAAAAAGGACACTAAGGCTGTAAAAGGCTAATTTCAATATACAAGGGCCCAGCATCCAGTATAAATTATATACATACAAATTCACCGCAAAGAAAGAGTCCCATGACGCGGCAATGTAGGCTAGCGTGTGAACCCATGTGTCAGGCTAATTGACGCACGAGCTAATCGGCTCCACAGTAACCCAGCAAATCAGTGACAAAGGCATTTTTAGATCGGCCCCTTGGTGTTTCAGGTAATAATGGAAATAAGAATATGGTTATACTAATGGAGTGATATGATATTGCTGTTCATAATATTACTGCCCTGGAGATTCTAAACTATTTTCCAATAAACATAGATTGTTTATTCCATACACTTCATGGGAATTAATCAGAACTGCAGCCTCTCCCATTCCATCCACCACCATCCCTCCACTTCCAAGCTAGCTGGGCCAGCCTCAATCACTTTAATTAAAATGATGTATGATTAATTTTGCTCTTGCCAAATTCAGATGATATTATTTAGTTCACGAGAGATTTTTTTGAACTGGAGGAGTTACGTAGAGCCTTCATTAACCCCTTCACTATTACGATACTCTACCAAGGTGAATAAAATCGTCTGGTAGGAGCAAGAAGAAAGTAAATGTCGTGTAGGTGAAAGGGATAAAATAATATGGAATTGCATTAGGTTCTGTTACTGCCCTGAAATACCTCTGTAAAATTTCAAGGACTGTCTCATGCTGATCGTTCTATACACCCAAGAGGAATGATACACGATTATAGCTGCCATAATTTTCTCCTTCAGCACTTCCCAACTAGCCATAAAATAACATGTACCCCATTTTATTTGCTGATAATTCTCAACAGTTTTGCAAAGGCTATCTCGTATATTCTGTTTTATATGCCAAAAAGGAATTATTCACGACTACAGCCGCCCCTCTTCCATCTCCCACCTTCCTCTACCCATATCACAGCAGCACGCCATGGTCTTCCCTGATATTTCTCAATAATTTCCCAAGAATCATTCATACTATTGGTTCCATATACCCAAGAAAAATTATTCAGGTCTACTGCAGCCCTCAAAAAATTTTCCCCTCCTGACTGGCTGAACTATTTTCAAAATGTCTTGGAATTTCCGGCCACCATGTTAGTTTCTGAAAATTCTCAACAATTTCCTAAGATTCATACGGTACTGTTGGTTCTATACACCCAAGAGGAAATATTAAGGATTATAGCAGACTCAGTACAAATCCTCTAACTTCTTTTTCCAGTACATCATGCCGTTCCCTAACAAATACCTCCGCCAACGAAGTTGGAGGAGGTTATGTATTCACCTATGTTTGTCTGTCTGTCTGTTTGCCCAGAAGTTATCTCCAAAATTTCTCAATGAGTTTCAATAAAACTTTGTGGGTGGGCCATGGGCCAAGGAAAAAGTGCTTAAATTTTGGAGCGGATCCGGATCCGGATTCGGAAAATATTGCACATTATCTCCAAAAGTTCTCAATGAATTTCAATGAAATTTTGCGGAAGGGTGGGCCATGGGCCGAGAAAGAATTGTTTAAAATTTGGAGGAGATCCGGATCCGGACCCTACCTCCACGGTTCCGGATCAGAATCCTTTTAATGGCAATGGCATTAACCGAGGTATGCGCTCTCTGAGTGCGTTCTAATTCTCAATATTTTCCCAAGACTCATCTCATATACACCCAAGATGAATTGTTCAGGATTATAGGAGTCCCAGCACAAATTCCCTTTCTATTTCCAGTCCATCATGCTGTTCCCCGATAATTCTCAATAATTTTCCAAGACTCATCTCACTGTTGGTTCCACACACCCAAGAGGAATTATTCAGGATTATACATGTCCCCAAACATATACTTTACATTCCTCTTCCAGTACATCAGGTCGTCGTTCCCTGATAATTCTTAATAATTTTCCAAGGCTCATCCCACACTGTTGGTTCTATACACCCAAGTGGAATTATTCAGGATTATACCACTCCCCAATACCGATCCTCTCACTCTGAACCACCCTGGCCTCAATTCCAGTCAGGTTTATTTTCCTCCTGCCCGGCCCAGTCAGCTGAGAGTGCCTGCTCGACCTTCACGCCACACTCTCACCTCCACAGCTCTCTCACTTTCTCACTTTCTCTCTATCTCTCTTTCACACACACGCGCACACACACACACACACACACACACACACACACACACACACACACACACACACACACACACACACACACACACACACACACACACACACACACACACACACAGTCTCTCTCTCTCTCCAGTTTCTAATATATGTCTCCACTCGTTGCAAGTGGATAAAGAGGGCATGGTTTTACACACTATTGTACTGTAATCTGTTAAGTTCTTCATTTTTTCCACATATAATAATCTAAGTTATTTCTACATTCAATAGGAATCTGATGATATGAGAAAAGGATAAATAGATAAATGAGTTACACGTGTTATTAATCTGTTTTGATAATGTATTGATTTCCATTACTTTTATCAGTCTCAAATTTGTGTCAAAGTTAAAGGAAATCGATTATATGACCGACTGAGACACTGAGATTATCTTATTGAAAACTTGACAAAAATTAGTTCATATAATTTGTAGAGCTTCGAGTTTAAGTTCGTATAGTCTCTAATTCATTTCAAATTATATCCACCTTTCCTGTATGTATGGTATGTTTGGATATAATAAAGGTAAAAAGGGTATATATTCAGTAAAAGATGGTAATGGTTTTTGCTTTAATAAACTCTGTCTGTCTGTCTGTCTGTCTGTCTGTCTGTCTCTGTCTCTGTCTCTGACTCTGTCTCTCTAAAACGTATCTGTATGACTGTAATTTCAATATTTTAAACTTATGGAGAGATCATCTGAGAACTGATTTATTCATGTTTATAATCCATTTTTATGTGAACGTGATTACAATGTTTTTAATAATGTCCAGAAACAAAAAATGGAGGGCGCAATAAAATCACTGTATATGGTATTTTTTTATGGTATATTCGTGCAAATTTATAAGTACTGTATAATGACGTTGACATAAAATAAGTTGCGACAGATAATACTGCTACATTTTGAGGGTCGAACAATGATAAAAACTCCTACATATTATTCTGAAAAAGGCGCTTCAGATCAGAAGTCTTTGCTCAGTTTTCTTATTCATCGTAATTTAGTGATACAGTCATTATGTCCGCGACTGTATATCCATTCTGTATCTGTATATTGGTGCTGGAGAGGAACCTCTTCACGTGGTGGCACCGATATAACACATCGACTCCGCTGCCTGGTTATAAGAATGTCCCTTAGTTCTAGCCTCTGAAAGGAGGAAAAGGATGGATTGCAGAAGATTAGTTGAAGCCTGCAGTCCACAGGGTTCACGTTGCAGATGTGCCTGGCTACTATTACAGTGTGTATAGACTATTTGTATGTGGCAGCGAGAGCACCGACGATTTAACGTTTGGTAAAAGTAAAGCATAACTTCAAGCAGTTCAGCGGTTGTTTCGCGAACCGTAGCCTACCTAACTACTGACGGTTATCCAGACGAGCTAGTACGAGATCAATTTCCCTCCCTCCCTCTCACGTCCATAAGAAAAAGAGATGAGCGTTGTGGGCCTCCATCAGGGCACAATAGCGGCCCGTACTGCACCCACTCCTACGGCAGAGTAACGGCGCGCTGCCCAGCCACACATTTTGGTAACATCTCGTTGGCAGGGCTCCATCTCATTAATCCCCCTCCTACGCATCCCCCCTCCTTCCCCCTTCCTGTTCCCTGCCTTCCTCCCTGCGCCGCTTCCTCCTCTCTCTCCCTCTACCCCCTCGTCCCAGGCAGCCAACCCTCCTTCGTTTCTCTTGCTTCTCTTCCTTACCTTCTTCCCTCTTGAATTTTCCCCTTTCTCTCTCTCTCTCTCTCCTCCTTCCCCTTCCCCCACTTTACGTCCCTCTACCTTCCTACCCCTATCCTCAAACAAGTCAACCAGTCTCCTTTTCTTTTGCCTCTTCCCCTTACCCTTTCCCTTTTCTCTCATTCCTTCTCCCTTTCTTGCGTTTCCCTTCCTTTCCTTGCTTCCTGCATTCTTCCTGCATTGCTCAGTTTCTACCCCCCCCCCACCTTCCATTTAGGCAACATTTCTCTTTTCCTCCAGCCTTACCCTCTTACCCATACCCTCTCGTTAACCCTCCTTTCTTTTTCCCTTCTCTTTGCTCCCTTTCTCCAAACAACGTTCCTACCTTTTTCTTGCCTCTCTCTACTTACCTCCTCCCTTTTCTCCTCTAACTCTTTCCCCTCTTACGGCCCTCTTGGCCTCCTCTTTGCTCCTCCTCCTCTTGTCCTTCCCTCCTCTCCAAACCAACCCTCTTCCTTTTCTCCTGCTTTCTCCCCCATTCTTCTCTCTACACTCTCACTCCATCTTCACCTTCCCACAACCTTCTCCTTGCCTTTCCTTACCCTCTATGCCTCCTCACTGGCCGATTTCATCATTTTTAACATTTACCTTCCTCTTATCTTTTGCTTATCTTTAATTCACTCTCTCTCTCTCTCTCTCTGTACCCTATTTCCAGCCACACCTCTTCCTTATTCTGCCCCTCCTCCTTATTCCTCTTCCTGCTCCCTCTCTTCCTTCCCTCCCAGTACCCCTCTCTCTCTCCCTCCATCCCTCCCTCCCTCCCTCCCTACATCCAGCTCCTCGCTCTCCCTAACTCTCCTTGCTCTTTTATGTAACTCTCTTTCCTTTTACCCTCTCTCTATTGCCCACGCTCCTTCCTCTACTCAGCTGCTCGCTCTCTCTCTCTCTCTCTCTCTCTCATTACTGTCCCTCATCCGCTGTCTCTCCTCTCTTTCTGTGCGTTCATAATGTAATGCTCTCTTTCCTCTCTTTCTGTGCGTTCATAATGTAATGCTCTCTCTCTCTCTCTCTCTCTCTCTCTCTCTCTCTCTCTCTCTCTCTCTCGTGGGCACACTCGATTTGCTGCTAATTGTCTTTCTGCTTCCTTCGTTCTTCTTTGCTTATTGATGGTGATAATTCTCCCTCTCTCTCTCTCTCTCTCTGTCTTTCTCTCTCTGTCTCTCTCTCTCCTTCCTTCCCCTTTCCCCCTGTCATTCAATTTCTTTCTATTGCCCGCAGTCCGTCTCTCGTTCACCCTCTGCTCTATCTCTACTCCACTTACATACCCTTCATCATCTTCGCTTCTTACTCCAGTGTTTCTGCGGCTTTCTTGCTTCTTCTTCTTATATTTGCCTCTCTCCTTTAGCCTTCTTTTGCTTCCTTACCCAGTACTCTTATTTTTTTTCTGGCTACCCTTTCCCATTTCCTTCTGTTTCACTTCTTATGTTTTTTAGGTTAGGTCTTTTGTCTTCTTCTTGTCTTCTTCAATTTATGGTAAGGATTTGTAACTGTCTCGTTCTGATATTTTATTTGTATATCGACCTCTCTCTCTCTCTCTCTCTCTCTCTCTCTCTCTCTCTCTCTCTCTCTCTCTCTCTCACACACACACACACACACACACACACACACACACACACACACACACACACACACACACACACACACACACACACACACACACACACACACACACACACACACACACACACACACACACACACACTTTATCCATGCTAGCACTCGCACACTACATGCCTCCCTCCCTTCCTCTTCTCGTCCCTCCCTCTCTTGTTTCCTTCCTTCTATAATCTCTCCCTTCCTCTCAATTCCTCCCTTTCTCCCTCCCTTCCTTCCCTCCTAGCTGTCTCCCCTCCTCTTTCCGTCCTTCCTATGCAGACATTCTCGTTTCCTCTCTCACATCTCTTCCTTATTCCCACCTCCTTCCTTTCCTCCTCTACCAAGCTCTATCACTTCCCTCCCTTCCTTCCCTGATACGCTTTTCCTACCTTCCTTCCTTCCTTTCCTTCTAGACTCCCGTTACGGCTTTCAACTTCTCTTCCTCCTTCCCTTTCTTCCTTCTTTCCCTCCTAGAATCTCTCTTTCTCTCACATCCTCTCTCCATTTCTTCATCTCTCTCATCCTCCCTCCCTCCATCCACCCCTTCCCTCTTTTCCTCCTTGGATCTCCTTTTCATTTCCTCCATCTCTCCTTCACTGTTTCCCAGCCTCCCTCTCTGGCTGTCTGTTTGTCTGTTTGTCTGTCCGTCTGTCTGTCTGTCTGTCTGTCCGTCCGTCCGTCCGTCCGTCCGTCCGTCCGTCCGTCTGTCTGTCTGTCTGTCTGTCTGTCTGTCTGTCTCTCTCTCTCTCTCTCTCTCTCTCACTAACCCTTACTCTCCTGGCCGTGCTTAACTTCCAAACTCTCTACCACATTCCTTTTCCAGGCCCCCCTCTCCTTCCACACTCTCTTGGGTACTCTTCAGCACTTCTCACCACTTTCTCGGTTTCTCCTCCACGTTCACTCCCTTCCAGAAACTCCCCTACACATTTTCTTGACTTTCTACCATGGATTTCTCTTTACAGATACTAAATGATAAGATTCACGTATTTTTGGTTGCATGGTCATTCATTTTCATCTCATATACAGCTTGGTTTCAGAGCCACTGTGTCTTACTACGTGCCATTGTTGTGCAGTTATCTATCTATCTTTTGCCAGACGCCTCAATTCCGTAAGGGGTGGCCACAAACAAATCGCCTCCATGTCGCCCTGTTCAACGCCATTTCACTGCCCTGCTCCCAGCTCGCACCTCCCTGTCTCATATACCTCTCCACTCCATCCCTCCATCTGATCCTCGGCCTCCCCCTCCCTCTCCCGCCTCCACCTCTCTCGCATAAACTCTCCTCGTTAGTCTCTCGCTCCCCATTCTCTTCACATGGCCAAACCACCTCAATGTATTTCCTCTGACGCTTTCTATCACATCCACATGCACACCACAACGCAGTTATCATTCAACAAATATTAATACTTCCTGTTCAGTGACATTTTCCATTCTAGTTTCTGTTACCACAAGATATTTTTCAGCTTAACGCAAACTTTTATGAGTGGAAGTTTTGATGATGGTTGCAATCAGTTCTTCCGTTGCAGAAAGGGTCTGCAAATCTTAATGAAATCGTCTGGAGATAGCAAGAATATGGAATGAAAAAGTGTGCCTAGACTGAAGGGGTTAGAAGTAGACACCACAAGCATGAAAATAAAAAAGCATGGAAATATATCTGTCTTTCTCCATATTATTTTTTTTTTTCTATTTTGAGTTTCAGTCCTAATCCATAAAATGTTGGTCTCCAGAAAATATTATCTCCTGACTTTTTATTCATTTATTTTCCGCATTCAGCAATGTTCCCCTCCTCCTCAAACCCTGTCTCATCAGTCTTTACTCCACACCCCTTGATCTAGACACTTGAACTGGGGAGGAAAGGTTAACCTGAGAGAGAGAGAGAGAGAGAGAGAGAGAGAGAGAGAGAGAGAGAGAAGGAAAGGGGAGACGAGAAGAGAGTAAAGAGGAGGCGGTGAGGGAAGTAAGGACTGTTAGCAATGGAAAGAAACTGAATGAAAGGGGGGAAAGGGGAGAGAGAGAGAGAGAGAGAGAGAGAGAGAGAGAGAGAGAGAGAGAGAGAGAGACGATGGGGGTTAATGGGTAAAGTGGGAGTGAGTGGGAAGCGTGAAAATTATCGAAAGGCAAACTCTTTCTCCTCTAACGTGCACTCATCTTGTTTACGCTGTGAGGATGTAAGAGCAATTAGCAGTGCGATCCTCTTGCCCTCTCCCTCTCCTTGTCCCTGGCTAAAACTCTCTCAGCTGGCGAGGAGTAAGAAGAGGAGGATTTAGATTAAGGGTCGTCTTCTGAAAACTAAGCGAAGGGGATGGCAAAGCACCTGCATCAGACGACAATACCTGACCCACCTGACGTAGATACGACGTACCTGGTTATCCTGCACCGTGCCTAAGTGCGTTCTATGGTTTGGGATGGAGGCTAATCCGATGTAATAACTGTAAAAGACATTCCATAAAAGAGCGTCAAAAATTATTGGCTCCTTCACGATTTAAGTTTTAAGAATATATACGTAATGTCTGTCAACATCTCGAGGATAGATGCATAATTGTCTATAAATCCCATCTTCAGCTAGAACACAACGCCCAACAATCCAGTTTACATCTAGCTCCCCAATTTTACCCCTGAATGAAAAGGTACAGTCGGCGTAAAAAATCCTGTCGCCGCTTCAGTTCTTCTAATCATGGACTACATAGGAACCGAATCTGATGACACTGATCTATAGCTAAATAAATTCATCAGTGTCAGTTGTTGCGGATTCGTCACACCGATTTTCAAGGTCCAAGAAGAGAAAAACAGGGCCAGTAATCGCGTCGGATAAGAAAGCTACCTAATACCTCTTCCTTAGCGATTTGTTTTTTGATTTAGGTGGTTAATATACTCTTGTACGTTATCCATGCAGAGTTTGAGGATACTGGAAGGTTTTGGGTAACACAGAAGAGGACAGGAAGGTGTAATAAGCAAAATAAATCGCTTAGGAAAAGGTATTAGGGAGAATAAGGGCCCAGGGATGGAGAGAGGAATTTTGGTGTCAACTCTACAAGGGTGAGAAAACAAACACGAGTAGTAAGCTTTGGGAGAACTTGGATTCCCCTCCCTTTCCCCTTTCCTCTCCCCTCTCCCTCTCCCTCTCCCCTCCTGAAATCCCACTTGCTATTCATTGACGTGAAGAGTTTAGCCCGCTTAATATTAAACCCCTACTCAGTATTCATGCTAACCGCGAAATTAACTTGTACGGGGGAGTTAAAAGACTGGGATCAGGTAGAAGGGGAGGCTAAGCAGGGGATGTGGGGGAGGGATGATGCTGTCTGGGATGAAGTATATTTGATTATGCTCCTTTTGGTGATACGTGCCCCGTGTTTAGAGATACGTGCTCTGCCTGTGACTATCTCTTTGACTCTCTCTTTCTGACCCTCTCTCACTCTCTCTCTGGTGATACGTGCCCTGCGTTTAGTGATACGTGATCTGTGTCTGTCTCTATGTGTATCCCTTTGAATCTCTCTCTTCCTCTTTCCGTCCGTGTGTCTGTCTGTCTGTTTGTTTGTCCTTTTTGTTTACTTTTTCATCCATACTAGTTTGTACCTACCATTCTTAAGCTTGTCTCCAATGAATATCGGTTCCCTATTTACTCTCCATTGCAGTTGCTTGGAGAGAAATAATGACAACTTTGTGCTACCAGTAAAATAGTGCGTATCAGTTTATTAGTTACCTCACCGATTGTTAGTCATCTTTACTGATATTTTTAGTACTTCATCCTAATCTCTCGGACGCCTTCTCACAGTTGGACAGAAAAGTGAGTTAATCCATCTATATGAGGTTTAATAGTCACATTATTAGGACTCTTAGATTCTCCTGACTCTTCCACTTCCAACAATCACCTGGCGTTAGCTGGAACAAAACACTAAATATTTCCCCAAAGTGAAAGTACTTCTATTGTGAATATGCTTCGATAATTTCAGGACTTTTCGTGCTGTGTTGATGAAGAGAGACTTTTTATTTTTTTAACACTTATGCTGACAAGATCATCAGTTCCTTAGCCTTTTCACTAGGATAACAACTTTCTGTACTGTCTCCGTCCTATCTCCAAAATATTTAACCGAAATTAGAAGGGTCAGTGTGTAATGATGCTTTAAATGAAGGTTGTATCAAGCCCTCCAGTTAAAAAAAACGTGTATCCTAAGTTTAATTAAGAACCTTTTGCAGACAGAATGAAGAGTATATATAAAGATGTACTTGGGGTGAAAGGATTAACACTTGGGAAATATATTACTTTCCTCGATGTGTATGTGCATCCTAGCTAAAGGCTTATGATTAATCGACTTCATTTTGCTTAGCCTAATGGTCCAGTGACATTAATTACTTCATTCTTGCTAACTCCGGAGGATATGATTCAGCTTAGGACTGACATTTAGAACTGGAAGGATCAGCTATAGCCTTCATTAACTCCTTCACAGCTAGAAACCTGAGTCAGCTGAAAAGAATCGCCTGGTGGTAACTAAATCGTGCCGAATGAAAATATAATGTGTATATTCACAGGCTTTGTAGTAGTAATGTCAGTCCCTAAGCGTGAATGCCTTCTTTTTCATGCAAAAAGAAATACAAGCAGAAAATCAGAGAAATACTGTCCCCTGCAAAAATAAATAAACAAATAAATAAATAAGCTTGAAAGGCAATATAAAACATGCAAAAACAGTACCTTCATTGGCTTGAATTTGGAACCCGTATGGAAGGAATCACAAAACAGGTAAGTGGGTACGGTTGGTTAGAAGTTGCCACCTACTGGACCCACATTCAAAGCCAAACAGAACGCGGTCATTTATTAGGTTACTTGTTTCAGAATTTGGTGGTTCTGCAGTGTGTTTTGGTAGTTACGCATCATTATTTATTAATTATTATTATTTTTTTTTTTTGGGGGGGAGAGCATCTTATAGCCCTAAATCGAAAATATGAAAACAGCGTCTCGAGATGCCCGGCCCAGATGATGCGTGCTAATTATCAGGCACGTCGGCCCAGAAGTCAAATTGTGAGGAGGCCTTGGCAATGAGTGTTAGTAAGAAAAACGAGAGAGAGAGAGAGAGAGAGAGAGAGAGAGAGAGAGAGAGAGAGAGAGAGAGAGAGAGAGAGAGAGAGAGAGAGAGAGAGAAGAGAGAGAGAGAGAGAGAGAGAGAGGAAAAGCAGTACATTGTCTCCTCGTGAAGGATAAAGAAAATAATTCCAAAATCATTGTCGGTTCATTTCGCGAAGCCTAGTCACTGCCCATTAAAAAAAAAAATAAATATAAAAGTCGAGAGGTGACCATTAATATACATATAAAACAGTATGGTAAGTATATACAGCAAATGTACACACACTAACTCCTTTTGTTAAATATTGTGTACAAAGCAATGTAAACATGAATTTTGCATCTCGTATATCAGAGGCTGTGTCTGAAATAATAAACGAGGATTAGCACTGAACTTTAACTGCGTGCAGAACATTAACATTTTTTTTTGACCGTCAAGTAGCCTGGCCTTTGATGCACTGTGCTTCCTGGACAATAGACTCTCACGAATTATAATATTTGCACTTGACTTAATTGTTTCGCCAGAGCAATTATGAAAAGTAATTAATGCCTAATATTGCCAGTACCAGCATTAGTACCGGGATATCATGAGATAATTTTTGATAAGTTAAAAGGAGAGGTCATTGTCTACATCGACCTGAGTGTAACTGATTTTTAAAACTTATCTGGAAATAAAAAGCTGGCACGGATGTTTGTAGCGGGGGTGGAGGGGGTTTGGGGGTGTACGTTCCCCACCCGAATTTCCGCCGACCAAACTGCTAAAATATATATATATATATATATATATATATATATATATATATATATATATATATATATATATATATATATTTACCACAGTATGTGCAATAAATGTTTTAAATAAGTATTATCACTGAATTATTAAAGCCAAAAGAAGGATTCAGCAACAGATTTTCAAGAACTGGGCAATAAATCGCATTTGTTATTGTGCCGGGAATCATTGCCTTCCTTTATTCAAAGTACTGGATCCGGCCCTGGAGCGATACACTAGGTCATTACTTAATTCAGAGAAAATCTTTACAAATGATATCTACGATTTTTAATCAAATGACTGGATATTCAGCGATTCTCTGAATTTTCTGGCTATTTTTACGCGTTTTCTGATTTATGAATACAGCTGATTAACTCATCTAGGAAATAATTACAGAGGACCGAATTACCTGGGAGTAATTATTTGTTCATTAACCCCTTCACTGACAAAGGTCTCCCAAGATGAATAAATTTTATTTTTAATTCACGACAATTAATGAAGGACTTCCGGGTACTGAACAAATTAATGGTGATAGTCTAAGTTTTTCATTCCCAGAGGCAATATTAAGTTGAATACTCTAATGTGACGATAACAAGATATCATATAAGAGACGTTTTGGGTACTGTGGGAAGAAAGAAAGTGTAAGATCAGGCGTGGACGGTATAGGAACCCTGTGACAGTTGCAAAGTAGAGTGATTAAAAAAGACGGCATTATCGGGCTTGGGCGACATAGGAAGCCTGTGATAAATGACGCCGTATACCAATGACAGAAAGATAGTGCGTTACCAAGCCCGGACGACGTAGGAAGCCTGTGATAATTGCAAAGTAGTGTGCCTAAGGACAGTTGACATCTTGTTGGGGGAAAGGACGAAGAGTATATCAGACTTGGATCCCATGAGACACTAGGTTGCTGGCGGACGTGACTGGCTGCGGAGATAGGAGCAGGAGAGTCTGAAGTTTGGACACAGGACGTTTTGACAGCTTGAGGGAGAGCAGAGAGAGTGTGATGCGGGGACAGAATTGCGAGGAAGGAAACTATGATTGATTGTCAGGTGAGGGATGTGGAAATTGGATGACTGTAAAATGTAAATGTGAGAGAAAAGGTTAGGAAATGTACGAGTGAAGGCTGGAAACAGAGCATTTTTCCCTACCTTCACAATGCTACATGTAAGCTACTGCAATATGTACACATTTATTTTATCCTTCATTATCTACAACACAGAAACTTTTACAGCATCCTGGCGGTCTTGAAATTACAAAGAACATGCTTTAACTTTTTTTTATTCTTATATTTTATTTTATTTATTTATTTATTTTGTGGCAGCACCTTTAGGAATCAAGCAGTCCGCTAGTCACTCAGCAGCGATTTTCGGAAACATGACGCTCATCGCCATATAGCGACACACCATTTCATGGCTTTGATGTTTACGATTGCGTTACTTTATTGCTCGCTCCTGCAACTAATCCTTCCGCTTACCCTGATATTCTTATATCCTTATTAAGGTCCTCTGATCACAGTCATAATATTAACGCATTCTGTTGCTCCTCTGAGATCTCTGGACCCTGCTAGTAAACGATGTCAGTGGTATTTCGACGCTGAAGTCTGGGAAGCCCTCAGGCAGTAATCTCTTAACCCATTGACTTTTATTTCTAATTGTTCTACGTATAATGTCAACGAAATCCTCTTAGGCACAGAATCCCCTTACCTTCAACAATACACACGCTATTCCTCATTGTATTTCAGTATTCTCGGTGCCCCATTTCCCGTAACCTATACTGGAAAGAGAATTTGACCAGATATTTGTCGTACAGATTTAGTTTCTCAATGATTAGATGAACACAGATGACGCCGTGTGTTAGCTAACCCTGCATATTTGTTAGCATCACATAGAGGTCTTACTCACCCCTTTTTGCAGCATAAATTTCATGTGTGTATCAGCCCATACTGTACTACTGAACAAAGTGGAATCAGAGGCATTTTGTCTCATCAGTTCCCCTCTTCTAAGTTCCCTCAATTTCTAATCATTCCCTGCAGTGTTACATTACTCCCTTGACTGTCGCAATTACAAAGACTACTCCCATAACTATCGCTAAAGACAACTCCCATAATTATCGCTGTTAAAAAGACTACTCCCATAACCATCGGTATTACAAGACACCATTTTTATACCGTAACTTCTGTCTACTGTTCTTCCCATTTACGCAAGGGTGCAGTACTCCTTTTTCCACACACACTCTGCTCTCTCTTTTCTGCACACCGTCTGCTCTCTTTTCTGTCCAACTCTCTAATGCGGGAGTTAACCGGTATTCTCAGAGGCGAGAATGAGGCAGGAAATGGCGGCAGACGTTTAATGCGCGCCACTACGAGTGATGACATTTGTTTCGTGTTTAAGGCTAAGTCCCGCGTTTCGCAAATACAGCGCGGCCCCAGATAGAAGAAAATTGGAGTCATACGTCTGAAAAAGGCCATTATATCGTTCGAAATGCGCCATTAAGTAGGAAAATAGTGGCTCATTCCGCCTCTGTGGCAGGTTATGGGCGGGCGAGGCGGAAGTGGGGGAGGAAGAACGCCAGGGGATTACTCTTAGCCCTTTCAGTATGATGTTTTTCCTTAATGTATTCATGCTACTGTCAGACGGATTTATTCAGAGCACAGTGGGAGGGAAGTCTGGCTCAGGGTTAACTTTTAATAAGAGGAATATTTTAAGCAATTTATATGTTAGTAGGGATCAGCAGTGGCTCGGAAGTCAGCGTACTCGTCTCTCAGTGCATAAGCCTCGTGTCTGTGGTTCTAACCCCAAGGATGGCAGACATTTTAAGTGGTTGCTAGCAGTATGTCGCGTCGTATGCTTCCACGCGCTCTCATCCTGTCGGTTCTGTCAATAACACACACACACACACACACACACACACACACACACACACACACACACACACACACACACACACACACACACACACACACACACACACACACACACACACACACACACACACACACACACACACACACACACACACACACACACACACACACACACACACACACACACACACAAAGAACCATTACTACATACTAACTTTACATGCATATCTCTCCCATCAGACATTCCTTTCCTAACATAACATCAATAGCAAATGAAAGGGTGAAAATCTGGGTAACACATCTCTTCCGAAGACCAGTCCCGAAGTCCTTTTTACAGTGGACCTAAGATGGACTGATACAAATACGTTAGTGTTGTTTGGATGGTGAATGGGTGGATATGTGGCCAATTTCAATGAGGATTCTGATAAATGTGTGTGTGTGTGTGTGTGTGTGTGTGTGTGTGTGTGTGTGTGTGTTTCCCTTTTCCTCTTACTGCATCATACCCCACCACATTTACAATTATCGTATATAGGGTGAAGGCAATCAAAAGCAAAAATATATACGTGTCATCTGGACCATAAAAATTGGGTCTTTTGATTCCAAGGAAGTAGAACCAAGACCACACGAGGAAAAATCTGAAGAGGTGGCGCAGGGAAGAAAAATCTGGAGAACTGGGCCTTTGATGTCCTGTTGTTGACCTGCCTGCCCCCCATTAAGACGCAATAATGGTCGCCCCTTTATTTTTTGGGAACCCCGAAAAAAAAAAATGTACTTTAAAGGCCAATCTGTATAAATAAAAGTCTGATTTCCTTTCACATATATCCCCTTTAAACTGGAGTAACGTAGAATGGGGTAATCCGATTGCTTTGGGGAACTCAGACTTGTTTGAAAAAATTGTAAACAAATGTAGAAAAAATGCGTGATCATCGTCTTCTTCATTCTTTTTTCACTTTTTCATTTTTTATCTTCTTATTTATAGATTCTTCAAACCGATCGAATTTGCCCCTTTGTACAGACTTGTTCTTACCATCTCCAGACGATTGAGTTAACTTTACATAAACCATTTCTAGTAACGAGTAGGAAAAAGACCCCGGAGACCTCTTTTCATCTCCCCGGATGAATAATATCGCCTGAATAAATCCTGAACGACATGAAAAACACACTGGACTGAAGTAATTAACCCTTTCTCACCGGCTGGTGAATTTAGGTATATTCCTTAGGCACGTACCTAGATATTTAATTCACCTGAAAGAAATATAAGTACTCAGAGACTTCAACATCTATCTAGAATAATCCTTTATCAACCAATATAGTGCGTTTGTTTCAATCTGACAAACGTCCTTAACCTCTTATAGCTCCATTGATGGCCAAGAGTAGTCAGATTTGAGGATCGATTTGATTAGTAACCAAGGAGACAAAATCCTACTTCATACTAAAGCTCATCTAATTTCATGCAATTACTGCTTAGTATTGGAGTTAAGGAGTGGCTCAGTTCATTAAGGTAAAAAATAGACAGACAGATAGATAGACAGGCAGACAAATAGATAGATAGATAGATAGAGAGATAGATAGACTAGCAATAAACAAGTATACAACACGTAGGAATTTATGATATTTAACAACGCAAAATTTTCTTATTTTTCTCTTGAGAGGAAATCTATCAGGTAAAAGTTTAAGGTGTAACAATGATCTCCCCCCCCCCTTTTTTTTTTTTTTTTTAGCGAGGGAAAGGAACGAGTACTTTAATTGTCACTCATGCTAAATAAAAGTCTGCATTTTTTGGTAAATAACTGTCCAACTTGTGCCCTAAAGCATAGAAGTAATAGGTAATCCTGTTCCATGCATTTTTAGGTATTTTTCACTGAGATGCAAGAATTAGGAAGAAGAAAAAAGAAGGTAGAAAAGGTAAAAAACAAGTTGAAAAGTAGGTAAAGTGTGAAAAGTAAACCCGGTCACTTCATTATTATTATTATTATTATTTTTATACAGTTGCTCTCCTCAGGCATTCAACACTGGAGGACTCAGAGACAGCATTCATATACCCTTTCAGTAAGAGAGGCACTTATTACGTCGAAAAATAAAATTGCGTTTACGAAGAAAGAACAGATAACAACCTGCATCATTTGATAGTGAAATAAGAGACGAAATGTGGGTTCCAGTGGGCAATGTTTCACACTTACACTAAGATAAAAATTACCTGGTATGTGTACGTTGTATTCTAAGGGTAACTGTGCATATCAATCAGTTTTAGAGCCACCACAGGAGCGGCCTTTCCACACAAAGAGAAAGAGCTAGCCAGAGTTTACCCTTCACCATGCTGGCCAAGTACGTAAAGGGGATGGGTGTAAGTAGTGGGAGTATAGCATGTGGAAGTGGACGCGTTGCTTTGGTTTCTCGTGTGTGTGTGTGTGTGTGTGTGTGTGTGTGTGTGTGTGTGTGTGTGTGTATGTATGTGTGTGTGCAAGTATGTTAGTATGCATTGATAACTTTAGGCTCACCTTTAAACACTAAATATTACCCTTAAAAAAAAATAAAGATGCTCTGTGAATACAGTATGTACAAGTCATTTACTTAGGTGACATTTTCTCTGATTTGATTCGTATTAATTTTAGGTGACTTTTTTTTTTCCATTTTGAGAAGGATATTGTGAAGTGAAAGAGCTCCTTAGGCCTATATCTCTTCAGTAAAAAAAATGCGAAATCAACTGAATTAACTTACGGCAAGAAAAATATTATAAAGGGAGCTTTGGGACAGGAATGGTTACTGTATATACGAAGAAATAATCAATGTTTCAGTCAATCACTGTGAATTATGCATGTATTTATATGTATGCCGTGTATGCATTATCAAGCACCGAGTATTCTTTTTACGCCGAAAGTTGGTGCCGGGGAAAATTATGCGTGTGCTGGGTCTATTTGAATAAATCTGAGAGCCCACTTTCACACACCGAAACCTCGCCTTCCATCAAAAGTTGTGAGAGAGGGAAGGTGTATATGCATCAACACATGAGCAAATAAATACACATATCCAGTATTTACACACCAACAGCCTTCCGTATACCGTAGCTTGGTGCCTGGGGTGTATGGGAATTTGTTAACATTATCGGTTCAATTAGTTATAGCTGTTTTACTCTTCGTGCTTGATCAAGGTGATTATACTGAACTTAGAATTTAGTGCCTCGTATTCATGGAGTTGGTACTTATTTGCATCTCTCTCTCTCTTTCTCTCTCTCTCCCTCTCCCTCTCTCTCCAAAGATGTGGAAAAAGTCTTGTGGTAGCAAAAACAAGACGAATATCGCCATCATAGGGAAAGGATTAATATATATACAAAAAACACCAAAAATTCCCCTTACGTGAAAGCTTATTGGTGTGTGTGTGTGTGTGTGTGTGTGTGTGTGTGTGTGTGTGTGTGTGTGTGTGTGTGTGTGTGTGTGTGTGTGTGTGTGTGTGTGTGTGTGTGCGTGCGTGCGTGCGTGCGTGCGCGCGCGTGCGTATTTGAGTGAGTGCCAGTTAATAATATGCCTTGGCGGGGAGGCAAACTGGCCACAACAACTGAGCTAGGTCAACACTCCCAGCCAGTCCCTCCCCCCTCTCTCTCCCTCTCTCTCTCTCTCTCTCTCTCTCAGGCCAAGATTAATTACCTGGGAATTTAAGGTAGGTTTCTCGCCAAATGCCCCGGGGTCGCCACCAGGTTATCAAAGAGAAGCGGATGGAGGCAGGGAGTAGGCAAAGTTGAGAATGGAGAATGAACAGTGAGAGAGAGAGAGAGAGAGAGAGAGAGAGAGAGAGAGAGAGAGAGAGAGAGAGAGAGAGAGAGAGAATGACTAATGAGGAGTGAATGGTATGAGAATGATGGATGTAGTATGAGGAGTGCGAGTATGGGGAATGTGTGGATAGGGGAAAAGGACGGGGAAGTGAAGAGCAGTGAGAGAGAGAGAGAGAGAGAGAGAGAGAGAGAGAGAGAGAGAGAGAGAGAGAGAGAGAGAGAGAGAGAGAGAGAATCAAAGGGGGGCGACAAGGGGCCTAGAGCTGACAAATGGAAAGGGGAACTAAAAGGTTAAGAGAGAGAGAGACGAGGTACCGTACCTTAGTAGTTACCGCAGTTGGCTTTCTTTCACAGGGGGCGCCGCTCCCTTCATCTCAGCCCCCTCCCCACCCCCTCTCACCCTTCTTAGCTTTGTATCCCTTCCCTATAGCTCAGGTCCTTTCTCCTCCTCCGCTCTCTCTCTCTCTCTCTCTCTCTCATCTTTTCACCTCTTCATTCTTATCATTTTCCTTTCCCTCTTTTTTCCTCTCTTTTTTCTTCTCAGCCCTTCCCTCCTTCATCATCTCCCCATTCACTTTACCTTTCTCTTCTCTCAGCCTCTCCTCCTCTCATCTCCCCCCCCCTCCCCCCGTCTGTCTCTCCCCATTTCATTTTTTCTTACCTCAATCTCTCCCTTCCTCTAGTTTCTCCCTCTCTTAGCCTCCGTCCCCTTCTCTCTCTCTCTCTCTCTCTCTCTCCAGTCATTCACCTCCAGTCTCGCTTCATCCATCCCTCGCTTATCCTCTTCCATTCTTTCTTCCTCCACCTTAACCCTCCCATCTCCATTCCTAACTCTATCTGCTTCCTCTATTCCTCTCTTATCCTTCTTCATCTATCCCTCTATCGTTCTTCCCTCCCTCCCTCATTCCCTGCTGTCTCCTCCTCTTTCCTCCCCCTCTCTCTCTCTCTCTCTCTCTCTCTTCTTTCCCCCAATCTCTCCCTCTCTCCAGCTGGCCCCTCTCCACTCCTCCGCCACAAGGGCCGTGTTTGAGGGTACACAAATGAGGAATTCTTGCGTCCCTGGCCCTACACTCAGCGTATATTGATCCATCCCTCGTGAAATAACCAGCCCCTGTTCCTTTCTCTCCTCCTTCCTAATCTCCTCGAATCCGGAGCCATCTTCCTTATTCTTGATGATGCCAGACAGTATTATTCAACTAAGGAGACGCTTCTTGCATTGTGGGTCTTATAGAACTCTGTAGCTAACCTTTTCAATCCAACAAACCTCTACAAAGCTGAATGAATCTACTGTAGGTTGTTAGAATTAACTACAATATTCAGTACAGGTTTCAGGGGAGTTATCATTGATTTAAATACACTCGACTTCGCACTTTTCGTTGGGTCATGTCGACAAAAATATAAGTGAAAAAGGATAATGTCTATTTTGGTTCCTGTTTATTCCTGTTGTATTTCTGTACTGGGACCTCCCGTAGCTTTGGGAGTAAGAAATATTGTCCTTTAGCCTGTTCAGTGCAATAATGTCTTGCTTTTTAATATTCTTTCCACTGCTCCATTAATACATCAGAACAAAGACATTCCTATGGCAGTAAAAAGGATAACAAAGACATTCCTATGGCAGTAAAAATGATAACTTAAGAAATAAACACAGCTTCATTGAGTACTATGATCCGCTTGATAACGGAATCCATATTTCTTTTACCTTGCATCATGCTGTTTTAAGCCATGGATATATTGTAGTTTCCTCCGTTCTGTTTTTGGTTTGTAAGTAAATCCTCCCTTCTCTGTCAGTTTAAGTCTGTATTAAGTCTGTATTAAGTCTGTGATTCAAAGACAACAGATTTCTTCATGCAGTCGGCGGAACACCTACTGCATCTTAAATACCCTCATTCCTTATCATGTCATTGGAAGATTGGCCTCCGTTTCCTTAACTACTGTACTAATTAGGTAAAAGAAAGCATGTACTGTCAGAGAAATAACAACGAGTGTCTTCCCAGTTCCGTCTGAAGAAAATTTACAACTGGCTAAATATAGTGAAACCCCCATATCAGCTAGTGCGTTTTTCATTTGGCTCGATTCTTCTGCTATGTATTCGTCACTCTTCGGGATAATATCTATGTCTCCCTCTGTACAGTATGTCTAAGTTTGACTCAGCCTTTATCAAGTCCAAGAGGTAATGCCGCTGCCTTTCAATTCACAATAATCCTTACAGCTTCTCAGGTAGCCTCAAACTTAATTAGTACTCAAGGCAAGAAATCTCAACAGAAACTACTTAAGAGGTTCTCGTCATCTTTTGAGTATCTGGTCCTCAGTATCCTCATTCGCTGTCCAGAACTCTCTTTCTCTCTGACACGTACTGATTCTCTCTCTCTCTCTCTCTCCAACACATCCTCTTACCTCAAAACACACACACACACACACACACACACACACACACACACACACACACACACACACACACACACACACACACACACACACAAAACGCATAACACGGTGACGCACACAAAATAAGGCTTAATGTTGATTTCATAATACAGTTTTTTTACTCCTCAGTGTTACAGAAGCCCATTACTGTTAAATTTTCACTTGAGCATGAACTCTTTGATGTCTGTCGTTTGATACTCCTCTCTCTCACTTCCCCCTCCCCCCTCTCTCTCTCTCTCACTCTCTCCCCAGGGTCGAGTCTTCTCCTACTGTCCTTGTGCCTCTCTCACATACTCTCACTATTCTGTTTCCTCTCCTTTCGTCTCTCACACTTACTCTCTCACACACATACTCACAAGGGCACTTTTTTATCAGCGTATCCTCTCTCTCTCTCTCTCTCTCTCTCTCTCTCTCTCTCTCTCTCTCTCTCTCTCTCTCTCTTTGATCCATAACATTCCATCCTCTTGTTTTCCTCTGTCCCTATACTATCTGCTTCTCATTTCCCCTTCATCCCCCTTGTTCCCATATACATTTTGTTATCCCATGGTTTTTCCCACTCGTACCTTACCCTTCATCATATTCTCGTGGATTTGAAGGCTCTCTAGCACGTTTTCCTTCGTAATTTAACTTGGATTGTCCTCTCTCATATTGTTTGTTATTAATATCTAGGTTTTGCGGACAGACTGATGTTGGAGAGGGATGCCTTCTCGTGGTGGCACTGATATTTCGTCGGCTCTGCTGCCTGGTTATACAAATGCCCCCAACTCCCTCCCTATCCCCTGAAAGGAGGATGGTGAACTGCAGGAGGTGGGCAACTTTAGCCTGCAGTCCACCGGGTTCACAGTCAGATGATTCTGGGGTTGCAACTACTCTTTGTATTATGGGCGCAGACTACATAAACAGTGTACAGGGAAATGGTGTCAAATACGGAAATGAACTGATGAGGAAGGTGTGCTACAAAGCCTGTTAATTAAATGACAATACGATCCCTTGTGTATTGCAGTCATTTCTTTCAACTGCAGCGCTCGATATCATTGTAAGCATTTCCGCATTCCCGAATCACTGAGGACGGCCAGCTTTTCCAGTGCACCAGAAAGTCACCAAACTCCCGTTGGGTGCCCATTGCTTGACTTTATTGTACACGACTAAAAGGGACGAGGGTCAGGTGTCATATACTTTTGACACAGACCAGCACAGTTGTTCTAACATCACAGCTAATAGGAAAGCGTTTGCGATTTCTTTTTTAAGCAATTCAGGGACAAAGAGAGTGAACTGTGTATGTCTGTGTATTTATTTGTGTATCCTTCTTTGCCAGTCATATCGAATACTGAAACAGGCACTAAAATCCCGTCCATTATTTTTTCTAATCATATGCTAGCACGAGTTCGCATCGAGTCGGTTTATATTGATGGTAAACTGCATGCAAACTAACAAACATTTTACTGAGCATCGGTTCTCATGCTGAACACTCGCTACAGACTCCATTACTCGACTCGTATCTGGATTGCATGGAGATGAATTATTTCTGACTCTCCCTCTCTCAGCAGTGAAATCCAGGCCTGCAGTGGAAAACGTACAGATTACGGACTGCTATGCACATAAATTTACGGTGACACATAAGGACAGGTAAACATCAAGGCCTGTGTATAAATGGCGTTTACGAAATTAGCGAAAAAGGACAACAGGAAGAACAGGAAAATGTTGACACAGCGACACCTATAACGGCCATGGCATCAGCTCATCACTTGTCAGAGCTTCCCGGTTTTACGAGACAGCTTTCCCTGTGTAAAGTTTCCGACCTGCGTAGGAGAGACATTGAGTTATCTCACTGTAACTCCAACCCCCCCCCCCCCCTAGAGAGATAGAGCCTGGGTCGTATACGTAAAGGATTTTGACCTGTTTTTACAACTAAGAAACCTGCGTAGTAGTGCAATATTGTCACCCGAAGTCACTGTGTCTGATCGTGTTTCTCTCTCAATTATTCCCTCTGATTTGGTTGTAAAGTGTTTGTAAGTCATATGTATAAAGGTAAGCTTATTAGCAATCTTATAAACATCTTGAACTTAGGAATCTTTTTTGTATATCGTACCCTGGCTTTCCGTATATGAGAAAGGCATAAAGTCAAGTTGATATTAAGAAAAGATAACAAGAAAAGCTTGAATGGGAAGTGAATGTATACTTGACCTCTCTCACTGGCGTCGCTGCTGATACTTCTCGCTCTTTTTTCCTCTCCTATTCCTGTTTCCGAATTCTACTTGTCCTATTTTTGTGAAAGATGACGATGATGATGATGATGAAATTTCCCGAATCTATCTGCCCCATTTACTAGTGGAGGATAATGATGTGATACTGATGATGATGCTTGTGATGATGGTGACGATGATGATAATTATTATTAGTACTATTTCCATCTTCTACGTGCCCCATTAACAGTGTATGTGGAGACTAGGGATAAGATGATGATGATGATGATGCAGAAGGAAATGGAAGAGGAGGGGAAAATGAAATAGGGGGAGGAGAGAGGAATGGTCTAGGGAGTGCCGAAGGATGTTTTGGTGAGCGTGCCACAACGAAGCATTTTGGCCATGGTGAGTGAGTTTTCCCAGTTCAACTTTTCGGTGCAACTCGGCTCCACCATAAAGTTTTCCAGACTGCCAAATAAAACTGACGTAGGGCGGCGAGAAGCAATAATGAAAGGCTTTGCTATTTTGTTTTTAAAGTTGTATTACACGTGAATACAAGCCCTCAGTAGGAGAAGCCCGGGAAATTTATCGGTATTAAATTCTTGGCGCGTGGTCTGGGCTCATAAACTCTCGCAGTTCGAGATGAAAAATATCGGTGTTGTAGCGCTCACACAGCAAAGCCACATTTTTGACGTGGGTCGTTTTCCTGAGATATATAAGGGAGCAAATATAATATTTCCTTGCGTTGGTTCTTCCATCTGTAAATACACACAGAAAGCCAAGTGAATTTCTGATTCGCTCTCCGGGGAAGAAATGTTTTGTTGAAATTTTTGATGGCGCTCCTAAAAATATTTTTCCGTATTTGTAATACGAGTAAATATTTTTCCTCTTTCGCCGGGCAAGAGTCTATTCATATTAACAATTGAGAAAATAATGGAATATTCGAAATATTTTCTGTGGTCTTACAGCAGCGTGGCTCGCATCAAATCACATGAAGTCATTGCGATTTGTTGTCGAAAGTTTTGCCTACTTTTAGTCAACAGTGGATCCTGTCCCCTTTGCGTAAGCTACGGTCCGGGTGTGGAAAGAGACCATGGAACTTAGATGCTTTCCGTGGCCCTCAAGCATCTTCCTGGAATATCCACTGCCACCACTTCTAGTCGGCATGACGTTTGGTGTGAGGCTGGACAAAGACACAACAAATGTTTTCTGAATTATGAATAAACTCGACTAGGAAATCTAAGACTGAAAAAAAAAAAAAAACATAGGCTGCATATTTCAGATTTTTGGATTCTGATTTGAAATTGATAGGACGCTTAGGATATATTATAATTTGGGATACAGAAAAGTGTCCTTACTTCAGTTACTTAGAATTTACTTAACACATGAAAGATATAGATGGATACTGTTTATCACGAAATTACTTTCTAAGAAAAAGATGATTGTAACTGTTTGGAGGCTACGGTTCTCTAAGCCGATGAAAGTCGTCTGGGAATAACAAACTAAAACAACTAGGTGAACCAAAAGTAGCCAAGACGATAATCAATATATGTCGTAACCCTCTGGGCGAAAATATGTGTGCGTGTTCGAAGCAGTGACGTTGTTAAGTTTCTCTGATCATCCCTTAGCTTAGGAAAAATAATTAAGCTTGTCCACAGTGAATAAAAAGCTAGAATAAAATGTGATAAGTATAATAGTTTCCACAAAATATGGAGTTTATTCGTAGCTGCGATCGTTTGAGTAGTAGCAAAGTGGTTGAAATAAACTCAGATATTCGTGCATCTTTCGGACCACAAACAGGAGCTTTCCTCGCCACAATCCGGCCGTTTCCGTTCCCCGCTTGCAAATCCGATCGTCCCTGTACTGTGAGGGAGTTTTGTTGCTTCAGTTACACGCCAGTTCGGTATCGGTTACGGATATCTGAGGCCAAACACCCACCTGGGCCCCCTGGCTCACCTAGGGAATTTCGCCCGTGTGATTCTTCCAGGCATGTGATAGTTTTGTTGTGGCTGGTGTGGTTGGTTAGTTTTGGTTGGTTTTTGTATCTTCAGTTATTCAAGGAAAATTTCTGTATTTCCCTCTGTGTTTTGTTATTATTTTCAGAAATAAAAATCTCACAACTATCTATCTTGGCAGCATGAAACTGGCGGTGGCGGGGGAAATATTTATATATATATATATATATATATATATATATATATATATATATATATAGATATATATATATAGATATATATATAAAAATATATATATATATATATATATATATATATATAGATAAATATATATATATATAGATATATAGATAGATAGATAGATATACATATATAGATATATATATATAGATAGATAGATAGATAATATCAAGTGAGCCTTTCACTATAAACATCTTTATTTTTAAAATCTGATTTCGCATCTCAAGAAACGGTATTATTCACTTTAGGACAGACTTTTCCAGCTGCAGTTCTTTGACTAGCCTCCAGTTGTAACCTCTTCACTACTGTACCTCTTGCTTGAAAAAAAAAAATGGTAGCCTGAGCAAATGAAAGAACACTGTGGTGAAGATTTTAATTCTTCAGTCACCGTAACCCGAAGAAACCCAGAAACAGACATCTGTGATGACACATGCCGTATCAAGGCTATAAATTTCTATACTGTATATAAGCAGTGGTCTTCTAGTATTCCTGGCATCTGCAAACAATTTGTTTATGGAAAGTACCCATCTCTCGTATTTCATTAGCTTACGCACTGTTTTCGTGAGACAAAGTAATATTTGCATGCACTTAAATATTAAAATGAAATGGAAATTTGTAGTATCAATAACTGTAGGTTCAAATAACTAGTAAGCGGCTTACGGCAGACAGTTATATTGGTAACTTTAGTCTGCTTGGTTTAGAAGAAGACAGAGCAAGAGCAAGAGAGCAGCGGAGAAAATAAGAAGCACAACAAGACACTCTTTTCAACACAACAACATTCACATTCCGATTCTAAGATCGCCCGCGACGACCCTCGCCCTAAAATATTGCAAATTGGGGTTGTTTCCTCTGGAAATTTGTGGCCTACAAACATACATTTACACATAAATTCCTTTTTAATGGACATTGGGAACGTGGAGGGATGTCAGGGTGGAAGTGTGCGAAGACTGAACAAGTGCTCATAGATACAGTAAGATTTTCATATTCTCTTTGAGCATTATGAAAGAAATGCTCCAAAACTGTTTATCACCCGAGAACGTCTCTTTCTTTTCTCTCTCTCTCTCTCTCTCTCTCTCTCTCTCTCTCTCTCTTGCTATTTCAAGCCCTCTTTGGCCGATAAGGGTTTACATCCGAGAGATGGTTGAGTTTATTGTTCAAGTAATGCCTCTCAGGCGTGAGGGACTGGTTACCCTTTCCTTAAATTGAAGGAGTATTTAATCAAGCCCCGGCTCTCTATGCTTCTGATGGGATTTAAAAAAAAAAAAATAGTATATATGTGGATGATGAATGGCTACTTCCTGGCATATTTTTTTTTCTAGTTGAAGATCGATATTTCTAACTACAGGGCTTAGACACAGACTTCGCTAACTGTTTTACTAGACATGGGTCCTTTGAGGTGTATACATTCGTCTAGCAGCAGCAAGAAAGCACTAGAAAAAAAAAAACTCCCATATTAAAAAATGTGAATGGGATATACTGATTAAAAAAATCCATCCTTTTTCATACCTAAGATATCAGCAGAATTTAATACCTTTCCGTTATAGCTACATTTCCTACCTGGGAAAAGAAATTCACTCCTGAACAAAGCAACTTAATTCACTACCAAAATATAGCAAAACACATTCCAGTTCGCACGTAAAATGCCAACACAAGCTACAAGCGAAAGGAAAGTGCATGAGTTTTGCATTGTTTCCCAACAGCACGACACATTGCCTGGGGATAAACCGATACGAAATAAAAAACAGGAGTGGCCAAGAGATGGGCGGACGAGATAGAATTTATTTTTATTTGTTCGTAAGGAAAATACACAATAGGCATGTTACTAGCACTGATTTTTCTGTATGAAAATTTCATAACTATACTAACAGAGAGAGAGAGAGAGAGAGAGAGAGAGAGAGAGATGGAGGATAGTGTCTGAAAACACTGAAGGAAAAAACCGTTCAAGCTTCATGTAGTGGAGGGAAGCTGCGTGTGTGTGTGTGTGTGTGTGTGTGCGGTTTGTATGTGTGTGTGTGTGTGTGTGTGTGTGTGTGTGTGTGTGTGTGTGTGTGTGTGTGTGTGTGTGTGTGTGTGTTCAATCTGCTATCATGCCGAACGCCCTTCTCTCCTCATTCCCTTCTCTTTTCCAGTATGATGGTTCTGATGTATTTTCCACTGATATGACTGATCTTTTTTAATAGATTAATGCTTTAATTACACTTCTTGAGATTCCATTGTTGTTCCTGCATCTCTTTCCTCTTTTGATTTTTCTCATACGCTCATTCAGCTAGTTGCAAGCAAAACTGACCATTCCCAAAGCACAGTTGACGTATTTACTCTAATTTCCAAAGACTACCATTCACTGAAACATTGTAAAGCTAATGTCCTTTACTAACCTTCTCGCCGACTATCAGAATGATCTCCGTCAGGGATGTTCCACTGAATATTTCCTACCAGTTTTCTATTCTTTTTTTTCTCTAAAGATTTTGTTGAAATCTGTAATATTGTTCTTGAAATAAAAACGTTCTTCGACCGAGTCTAGCTTCAGTCTTTACCGTCTCATCGGTCTTTCAAAGCTGTGCGTTCTTTCATATCTACCATCATTACATCATTACAAATTTCCTTCTTGATCTTAGTAAAGCATGCTGTTGCATAAAATAACTTCTTAAAAAAAAAAAAATCTTAGTGGCGGCGTTTCTTGGGGTTTTGCCCTTTCACTACAACCTTTCGCATAATGCTTTTGTGAACTTCTGAGTTATATATTTAACCCTGTCTGTCATCATCATCATCATCATTACCATCATCATCATCATCATCATCATCATCATCATCATCATGGATAGCGTTAGACGTACAACTGAGTTCACTGATATATTATGCGAACTCTACGGATTCCACTCTTCTTTCTGCACACTTTTCATAGCGTGTATGACAGCAATCACTTTAACACTGAGGTTACCATCGAGAATTGGCATACCTATTGTGGGATTTATGATTAATTCTTCCAGTTAGGGGCAATGGAACCTTAATATAGTTAGTGCCTGGAAAACGAAAATTCTCCGACTTTTTTTCTCGTTCCAATCTTCCAAACTAATAACTCCTTCTCCTCAACAGTGCACAAACTAGTCTGTCATCATACATTATCATCCACGTTGTCTCATTTTCTCAGATTTGTTAAGAAAAAAATTATTAATTTTGGTGATTAACCGCTCTCTTAAGGGATGTGTGTGGTTAAATGACAACTTCAAAAAGGCAGTTTTAGATTATACAGGGACCTTATCTCTTTGGAATATAGCTCTCGTGTGTGTGTGTGTGTGTGTGTGTGTGTGTGTGTGTGTGTGTGTGAAGAAGGGGACTCATCACAAAAAACTCTTATAGACAGTGGAGTCAAAGGCTTTTCGTTCCTTAACCTCTCCCTCCCCCAATGGCTCCTAAGTCTCTCTGTCTCTTCTCTGCACTGGAGCATCTCTCATCGTCAAGAGATACACTGGTCACTTCTAACTCCCTACCTGCGTCCTTTTCCCATTACGGAGGGCACGAAACATTCACTTAAGGACTGTGTGTGTGTGTGTGTGTGTGTGTGTGTGTGTGTGTGTGTGTGTGTGTGTGTGTGTGTGTGTGTGGCAAAGAGGGACCTATATGTATGTACTCATAGCAAACGAGATGTGTGGGCGGATCAATCTCCAGCTATAGTGGGACCTCGTATTATGTTCGATGGCCTTCAGATAGACACCCTTTAGCAATCATGGCAAAACTGCAGTCCCAAAAATGCTTGATTGGTGAGAGTGTTGAACTTTAGCCCCATTAATAGGGTATAGAAAAATGGGCATCATAAGAGATTGCCTAATGAGACACCGTGGATGGATTTCAAGTGTTTATCATCTCTGTGAAGTGGGCGACATCTTCCCCCCGCCCACCTCTCTCTCTCTCTCTCTCTCTCTCTCTCTCTCTCTCTCTCTCTCTCCCCCTATGTTTGCCTTCTTAGCATTTGTAGGACACGTGTAAATTAAAAAAAAACATGGCAAGGTATGGAGAATTAAGTGCTAAAGAGCCTCCCATGGTCAAGAAAGTATGGCCTCTACACACTCATTCCAAAATCACACACACACACACACACACACGATCACTGAGTCTGTATATACTAATTATTCTCTTCCTCTCTGCTTCGTCACCTGTTGGTTCCATCTGCGACCGTTTGTGTGCTCATGTGGAAAATGAAGACAGAGTTGCGGCAATTTATTCATGTTATGTTTGTGCGTGTAAAAACTATCTTACCCTTGTTGTTTTGACCTTTCGAAATTATTGCGTCAAAGCCATATTTTCTTCTACGAACTATTTCTGCCTCTGGGTTCATGCTATTCGTCAGTGTATACAGATTTCTCTCACGAATGACTGATGTGTATTTAGGAGCAAAAGTTCGCGTTCTGTTCCACTTTGCTTCTCACTTAGGGCTATTCTGCCACTTTCCTCTAAGACCTATTACATAAAGGGAATCATTAATAACAGCCAACAGAGAGAAACGAGATGAATATTTGAACTTTTAGAGGATATCTTGTCCACGATCTAACAAGCGTACTCATATAAGAGAGAAAAATAACAGACACCAGAAAAAAAGTGAGAAGTAGAAGAGGTGAAATGTCAGACGAACTTTTCTCCTTCACCTAACATGCATATTGTAGTGTATTTCATTGCTGCTTTACTTAACTTGTACAGATTTTCGTCCTTTGACATCCTGTTTTCACGTAGTTCAGTGGCAGAAAAAGAGAATGCTGAAGCCCTACAATTGCTTTCAGGGAACTTCTTCGTGACTAGCACCAACATAATCATAACATTAGTATATCATTACACCTCAGTATTTAGGGCCAAGATGGAATGAAAAGGGTATAGGCAAATTGAGTGCTACGCCATGCATCTTTCAAGACATCCTGCCTCGCACCGACCCTTTTTCTTGCATGTAAAGAAGTGAAATATTAGGCGAGCGTTTGTTCCCACCTCTACATGTATACAGCAGTGTATTCTAGGCCGATATCCTGGTCGTTATGGAAGCTTCCTAACGCCTTTTCCCAAGCGATTTGTTTTGCTCATTACACCTTACTGTCCTATTCTGTGTTACGTAAATCCTTCAAACATCTCCATACTTTCCATAAACGACGTAAAAAAGGATCTTAACCGGCCATACCCCAAAATAAATCACGGGGTGTCAGGGAGCCTGCTTACCTGCCGAGAATATAGGCCCCAGACAAACAGTGTTAAATCAAGCATCACTCAACACAGCCTGCAGCGCGCCGACCCTTTGTCTTGCCTGCATGGCTCCCTTTACGTCACTTCTCAAGAAACTGTGGGCCGGGGTAGGCAAGGAACGCCCTCCGCCTAAGCCTCATCCCATTTTTCAGAGCTTGTTATGATCGTACTCCTCAACTTAAGCACACGCGCCGTGCAGCGGACTCATAAAACTCGAAACATAAAGAAGTGGGAGTTACGTCAGGCGTGGCTATAAACCAGAAATTCATGAGGTCATATTGTAGCAAACAGAGGAGACCATAATGCCCGCCTCCGACTCCTGGCAATAACACCGGCTGTGGTAGTCAAGGCCTCGGTCACATTATCAACTACTGGCACACTCACACCACACCACACTAACGCCACACCACGTCACACAACAGTAGAGCCACGCTACACCATGCCACACTAACGCCATGCCATGGTACGCCACACCGCACTAACGCCAGTCCAGGACACGCTACATCACACTAACGCCACACCATGCCACACCACACTAATGCCACGCTATGACATACTACACCACATTAGCATCACACCACGCCACACCACACCATACCATACTGCACCACCCCACACTATCGCCACGCCATGCCTCACTGCACCGCATCACACCACACATTACTACGCCACACCACATCACACCACACTGCACAACACCACACCACACCACACATACGAAGGAAAAGCCAGACACCCGAGATTTTCAGAGTTTATTGCATATTCTAGAAATGCTTCCTACGAATTATGGTGTAAAATAAGTCAAAATAAATCTTTACTGGAGAAAATTATAAATAACATCGCAAGTTTACCACATGTTAAGACAGAGAAAGCACTCTTGGTATGAGAAACAGTAAGCCTAGATTTTTCCCAAGGATAGTTTAGAAAAATTATGAAAAAAAAAAAAAAAAAAAAATGGTAACAAAACCACACATTATGCTAACCCTGCACGAAACTGCTTCAGTATTCCTTGTTTATTTGTGGTCGGATTTACATCATCAAACCTTTACAATGTTAGATGGATGTGTGACGAAAATTACACATGTAGATTCCTTTAACTCCTCATCGTACATTAACATTTATCATTGCCGCGTCTTAAGTGTTTTATTCCAGCTAACACCGGACGATTTTATTCATCAGAGAGTGAGACATAAGAGCCTGTGAGTGCAAATAATTGTCTGATGATCGGGACAACTCCACTATTCTCTTCAGTTGTATGGCAGATGACATTTTTCAACTGCTGTAGTTCATTCACTTTAACATGGACCAGATTTTTTTCCATTTGCTACTGGTTTCACGTATCTCAATGGCCGCATAAGACAATACTACCGTTGTATCCTTTCCATAGCACTTCTTCGTGACTAGCATCAAAATGTAATGTTAATTTCTTGTCACAGCTCATCATTCAAGATAATGAGATGTCACTTTTAGGCCAAATCAAAGTGAACAGAGTTAGTATTTTCGTTTGGGAGTGGTAATTGTCTAGTGTCAGTCAGAATGAATGAAATACATCTTTCTGGAGATGGTGATAATTAATTCATGCGGGTGTCAGTAACTAATATTTACCTCTACCACTGTGCTGGAGAGGGACGCCTTCATGTGGTGGCACTGATATAACCAGGTGGTTTCACTGTCCACTTATACAAAATGAATGTCCCCCAGTCCCTTCCCCATCTCCCTTCATGTGGGCTGAAGGAAGAGGACAACTTGAGGCTGCAATTCAGTAGATTCGAGTTCACATAAATCTGGAGTTGCAAGTGCCACTACTACAACTACTACTACTATGACTGCGACTACGACTACTGCTGTTACTACTACTACTACTGTTACTACTACTACTACTATTACTACTACTACTACTATTACTACTACTACTACTATTACTACTACTACTATTACTACTACACTATTATGACTACTGCCTCCTCCATATCTTACTCCAGCTCTTATCCATCGACCGAAGAATAGAGGAAGCCGGTGATGCAGTTGTAGCAAATTTGGCTCGCAACTGAAAGACCTCGAGTTCGATTTTCGGGCCGGCCAGACTCTTGAACTAAGTTTGTTTTTCCCTTGTCCTCATTCACTCGGCAGCGCAACTGAGGACCGTCTTATAAATTCAAATGTTGGGCACCGTATTCCAGGATGATTAGACTTTAGCCAAAATTATCAGCCTTAATGAGCCTTCGTGCAGTTCATAATTATTAATCTAAGCCTTCCTTCTCCTCCCAGGCATATTACTCGTAGAAAGTTTGGGACGCATTAGGCAGAAGTACCCAATATTTCCGGCTACCCACGAATACCTTGGAATGTGAGTGGGACGAAAACTTTGAAGATTTAAGCTGAGAATTCTCGAGCATCGTTTCTCAGATACTGACGCAGTTCACTCCAATATCTTAAGACTATACATTATTAACACTCTCATTCTTAAACGGTAATTCTCTAAGTGGAATGCAGGCTCCCCAAATTTGACGATAGATTATAAAGGAACTCAGGAAGATACACCATATTTAGCTTTCCTTTATCTTTGCTGAAAGCACTCTGTAATGTGGGATGCAGGCTGACCATACCTAATAACAAGAGGCCTTCCAAAAACGACAGCAAAATATCATTTTTCACTGCACTTTGTGAGTTAGGGTTCATACAATCCCAAAATTCACTCCCACCCGAACAGAATCGTCTGGCGTCAGGTAGAATAGTATACCAGAGTTATTACAGTCATGACAGGATTGTTACCTCTGCCGGCGAAGTTGGAGGAGGTTATGTATTCACCTATGTTTGTCAACTGTCCACGCAATATCTCCAAAAGTTCTCAATGAATTTCAGTGAAATTTTATGGAAAGGTGGGCCATGGGCCAAGAAAGAATTGATTAAATTTAGGGGCAGATCTGGATCCGCATCCAGCACTGGCGGAGGTATGCTCTCTCTGCGTGCTTTCTAGTTAGTATTAGTGCTATATTAACACTCTCAGTCTCATATAATTAAACTCAGCTAAAATGAGTGTTTTGGCGTCAGCAGGGATAAAATAATAGGGTTGTGGTAGTCAGGAGGGGGTCAGCGTGTCAAATTTCTGTATCGGTGTCATAAGTATATTGATGGTGAGTTAGTTTAGTCTCTAAATTCTTCACTGCGATTCCTTCTGTTTTATTTAATTCTTGAGACTTCAGATCAGAAGCGTGGATTAGTATGATCCAAAGGGGCTTGAGTCTTTGCCCCTTTGCCCATCAAGGTTACAAAGTGCCCCGTTATGATTGTGTGTGTGTGTGTGTGTGTGTGTGTGTGTGTGTGTGTGTGTGTGTGTGTGTGTGTGTGTTCGCGCGCGCTTTCATAGTATAAGACACTGATAACAGAAACTGCACTCACTTCCCGAAGCCCGATATTTATCTATAATTGTATGACTTTGTGTATATCAGTATTCATATGTATCAATGTATTTGTTGAAAATATATATGTGCGCATGTATATATGTATGTATGTATTTGTATGGCGTCTGTATGTATCCGTTCATGTATACCCGTATGTATGTATTTGGGTTAGCGTATCTGATAAACAGTATATGCATGCTGTAAAATAATAAAGGAAAATAAGTAAAGACGGAGCTGTGTTGATATGGTATAGCCTGCTATCTCTGGTGTCTCTGGCAGCACCTCGCTCTTTATGAGGCCTGGAACGAGAAATTATGTGAGTATGGCGACTCTCTAGGCGGCATGGAAGGACATTTTATACGGGGATTAACTTTGGCCGAGAGGAACGCCCTTCTTTAGTTAAGCTTAACTGGAAAATTCACTCCATGCGTGGGTAGGAAGGCTCGATAAACTGGAAGATAGCACAGAATGTCACATGTACGCTTCATAACGTAACTATACTCCTTTTATTATAACTAGGCCCAGGATTTCGTTTTTTTTGGCGACTTACTTCATAGTGGCTGAAGAAGATAATAATACTGTCCTGCATCTTTGCCATAGCACTTCTTCGTGACTAGCACCATATTCTAGTCTTAATCTATTGGTATGACTCAGCATTCAAGATGGAAGGACGTCAATTTCAGGCCAGGTTAGACTAGAAAGACTACAGCCTTGTGGGATTCTCGACAGTTTTTGCGAAGGACAGTAGTTGCTGATGCCAAGTTTCTAGAATGTCATGAAGTGCAGGAACGTTCCTTATGTTTTATACTTAGATATATTATTTCTTCCTGTTTATTTTATCTGTTTATTCGTACGTACCCAGAGTCACACAATTTTTTCAAATAGTTTTATCTCTAATTGTTGTTTTATATTCTTTATATAAAGTATGATGATATTAGGATTTATACGAGAATAATGCGGAGAAGGACAATGAGGTGTAAAAGAAAAAAAAATCGGTTAGGAAAAGGTGTTAGGGAACCTCCTTATTCGACGATAATACGGAACTTTATACTTATTTTTTTCCCCAAACTATTTTCACTTACTTGAAGAATTATATTTAGAAATAGGGAAGTCATATTATGCAACCTCCATTAACCTCTTCTTCACAAGATGTCCCCCATGAGGTGAAGAAAATCGTGTAGTGGTATTAAAAAAATGTCATAAAATAAGTCATCTGTCTGAAGAGGTTTACTGAACATGTGATAACAGGACTCACTGCTCCCTGTATAATTCAAGTCACTTCAGAGCATAGTTCAGTGGAGAATGGAAATCTAACAACGAATTATTTTAGTATTCTCTTCATTACAGTTACCATAAATCCTCATAATCACCTCGGTTGGAAAACAGCAGGTAGCATTAACACCTGGCAGTCCCTGGTGTGCTCTGTAATCCTGTTCAATGTGTTGGTAGAATATTGTTTGGTGATGAAGTTTATTAGTATTTTTGAGGGACACCTACTTGATGAATTGTTGTGATGAGATGTTTGGCAAAAGACAAAGAGACAAGTGGATAGACAGATAGATAGATAGATGGTTGGGTAGGAAGATAGATGGACGGATGGGTAGGTAGAGAGACAGAAGGATAAATATATACATAGGTAAGAAAATGGATGAAGTAGATAGGTGGGTCGCAGATACATAGGCACAGACAAAACAGATGGATAGATAGCTAACTAGATAGATGGAGAGACAGGCTAGACAGGCAGCAGAAGATATACTGGGAGTCAGACATACAGATAAAATGATAGACGAATAGAGAGATAATGTGATATTTAAGCATTATCTTTGTGTTTTGCTTTGATATATGATAATACCCATATACAACTGACACAAATAAGCTTTAGTTTACCATCTAATAATACGCTTTAAAAAAATGTCGAGGAACATGAGAAAAACATTTAACACAGAGGGGGAAATATTATCTTTTAAAATCGCAGGGCAAATAGCAGGAAGCGTAGAGAGCGACGAATTATACGAGTCATCTTCTGAATATTTAATGAGCTAATTAACCTCAAAATCATCATAAAGCAGACCTAATTATCCACGCCGCTTTCCCATCGTATACGTCAATATTTTTTGCTCCCCTGTTTCTGTCCGGAAATTAATGTGGAAATGGAGTGACGCTAATATTGGAGTTATATCGAGGGTGGAGATGGAGGGATGGGGATGGGAGGTGTATGAGTCAGGATGGTGTAAGATGGAGAGAGGGCTGACTGATGACGGAGGATGGGGTGGTATGGAGGGGATTCATTTGTCGCCACCTTTCCCAGAATCAAGGCTTCTCGCTATAGATAGACAGATAAATAGACTGTAAAACAGATAAATAGATTGCTTAGCCCTTCCCTTTCCCACTTTTAACCCCTCCACTATGAGGACATTCCTTTTTGTCATTTTTTTCTCTTCTGTCTTTTTCCTTTGATTTTCATTTCTTGCTCTTCCAATCCCCAGACGATTACATTCAACTGAGAAAGAGAGATTAGTGTTTGAAAGGGTTAATGTGGACTGTTCCTATCCCTGGCAGTACACATGGCCTCCTCAAAGCTTTGCGAAATCCTCTGGCGGTAGCGAAAACTTGATAAAAATTAAAGTCTCCTGATTTTGGTATTTACATGGTCGTCAACGTTTTATTACATAGGTATCCAGTTGCTCCAGATTGTTGCCTTGTTTCAGTAAGTAATTAACAAACTCATGTGTGTTTGTGGTAGGTGGGGGCGCTCACCATCCACTCACTCAATGTAGTGCTGACCTCGGGTGTCTGTCCTGTCCTCTCCTCCATCCTTCTTTCCTTCCATCTTCTTCTATCTTTCTTTCCTTCATTCTTTTCTTGTCCTTCTGCCCACGGGTGACTTTACACTCCCTCTTCTGTCTTTCATTCCTTCATTCTTTCCTCTTTCTTCTGCTTGTGGGTGACTCTACACTGAGTGACAAGCCAAGTGGTTTCCTGTACACCAGGAAACTATTTACTACACTGGGTGGTAACCATATAACCAAATTTTGGCGCCTGGTGGTTTAGTGGGTAATTATTGTGCTCCAATCAGATTGAGCCAGTGAAGGTTTATATCCAAGGGATGGTTGGGGTTTATTGCTCACGTAATGCCACTCAGGGATGAATGAGGTTGGTCACTCTCATCTTAAATGTCAGGACCAACTGCCTAGCCCCGGGCTCCTACGCTCCTCATGGGGCAACGTAGGATTGGATGGATGGATGGATTGATGACTTGTTTGTATAAAGCATGGAAGTAAAATACCTAGAAAACAATGGCAACTGTAGTAATAAAATAATACTAATAACAAGTGTGTCCTTAATGCTCCTCTCTTCCAGATATTTCCGTAATTTGAGTCCAAAACAGACACCACAATCAGAGCAAAGGAAACAAACTTATCACACTGTTTTTTTATTTCAGTTTGTGTGTTAAAGGATCGGATACCAGACGACACAATGTAATAAAAATTTTGACTAATTATGTACAGTATAGCTAAAAAGTTAATTTATACAATACATTACGTTTGTTATTAGATTACGTGGGCAGTTGAAATCAATTGTGTCACAGATGGAGAGTGAGAACTGTTGGTATGACCTTGATATATGTATGGATACTATGGCATAATAAAAGGAACTGAAAGTATTACTAGAGCGAAATGTGCTGGAACGAAAATGAAAGCAAGGTAAATTTCACGTTCGTAAAGAGAGCGCACAAAATAACCCTCACGATAAGACAGAGAGAGAGAGAGAGAGAGAGAGAGAGAGAGAGAGAGAGAGAGAGAGAGAGAGAGAGAGAGCAAAAGACACTAGAATACGTTCACTTTGATCATTCAGACACACACCTTGCGTCCTTCAGTCAACAGCATCGCACAGAGGCATTAATATTTATGTCAGCCTCAGACGCCTCGCTCTATCCCACCCTCCAACGCTCCACCCTCCAACGCTCCACACTCCACCCCACTCCACTCCACACCCAACTCCACTTCAGAATTCAGCCCAATCCACCCTATCCCACCTCACTTCAGATACAGCCCCGTTCTTTATTTCATTCCATTTCTTACAGCACTCCACTCTACCCTCTACCCTAACCAACCCCTCTACAGTAGGCTCTACATTTCACCTCTCCTCAAATCTCCCCCACTGCACATGCCACCCCACTCCAACCTATCTCACCCCACTAAACTTCCGAAACCATTCTCCCCCATAACCCACCCCACTCCACACTCCAGAAGCCACTCCTTTCCATTCTAACCACTCCTCTTCATTCTACTTCACTCCCCTCGACTTCTAAATCAACAAAACCCTTGATTTAATTCCAGTCCAGACACCACTGCACTCTCCACTCCATCCTCTTCTCCCACCCTTCCACATTCCACACTCCAACTCGCTCGAAAGACACTCCCCCCCGTATATTCCACACCTTTGATATTTAAAAGCATATTAACCTTCCCCTTATCTATTTTTCATTCCAGACACCACTCCACCCCAGTCTCACAATATAGAGTCCGTCCTAGCCCAGATTCCACCCTACTCCACCCTAGTCCACTGTCACTACACACCAGGATTCAACCTACTACTCGTAAATTTCGCCACATTCCACACTCCATTCCGTCCAGTTCCGCCTCTTTCAACTCCACAGTCCACAGGCCCCAGTATCACCACCCGCCAGGATTCAACCTACTTCACACCACTACATTCATGACTCCATCCATTTGAATATCACTTCTCACTACTCCATAATACCCTGTTCCACATAACCTCATTCCTGACACCACTGACACCACCACCATCAACACCACTCCATTAGCTCCTGGTCCTGCCCCATCCCACTCCGGTTTGCCCGATATTTGACCCCCACATACCATTTATCTCACTTCAAGCCCTATTCCATCCATTTCCACCCCACACCATAACAAGCTTCACTTCAATCTAGTGTCGTTCCAACCCAACTCCACCAGACAGCATGCCAATCCAGCAAACCTTACTCATTTCAGTCAAAGTTGTATTTCACCCAACTTCACTCCACTTCACTCAAGGTAGTATTCCACCACACTCCACTCCACTGACGGCCTTGTTCCACCTCATCTGACTTCATCCTCCACCCCATTCTACTCCAGACTCAACCTCACCTCACACACTCCAGTTAGGTTAGCTTTGTTGATACCTCCTCCTCCATATTTCACCTCTTCAGCCTCCTCTGTTTCTTCCTCCTCCTCTTCTTCCTCCTCCTCTTGCCTCTTCTTCTTCATCTTCTTCTTCTCTCTTCTTTTATCTCCTCATCCTTTGTCTCCTCTTGTTGCCTCTTCCTCCTCATACACTCTGCTCTTCCTCCTCCTTCACCTTCACACTCTTACACTTCTTTTTTTTCCTCTCTCTCCTCTTGCAAAGTCTTTTTTAGTGTATTTTTACATAGCTCTTTTTTACATAAAGGTGCACAAGATATACCGGTTTCGTTGGCACGTGTGTGTGTGTGTGTGTGTGTGTGTGTGTGTGTGTGTGTGTGTGTGTGTGTGTGTGTGTGTGTGTGTGTGTGTGTGTGTGATTTTTTCTTGGAACATACAGGATCGCGGACAAAAAAAAAAAAGCAAAAACAAACACACACACGCAAATTCAAGGACATTGCCGTCAGTCTCCTTGATAGGTTGATGGTAAAACAAGAAATAGACAGGGACAGGCCGACAGACGTTCAAGAGGAGAGAACTGAGAGAGAGAGAGAGAGAGAGAGAGAGAGAGAGAGAGAGAGAGAGAGAGAGAGAGAGAGAGATATGAATCACCTACCTTATGATTAGAAAGGAAGTACATGTATACAGTTACGTATTTTTACCTATACCTGTATTAATTTATCTTCTCCATTTACTGATTCGTACACAGCAGTTTGTTAAAGTCTTAAAGTCTAGCCTTGGCCTTCTCCATGTCTCAGTAAAGAATCCTTCTAGTTTAACACAGCAGTAAATGCCCATACTATCTCATCATCTGCATTCTTTTTATTAGAGATGAGTTATAATTATTACCATCTCCATTTCTTTAATGAAACATTTTAGCACCGTCTGATTTCTAGATGTAACCTCTGTGTGATACAAAGATACGGAAAATCCTTGTAAATATGCAGGGTGATCTGTACCTGTGTCACATATCACTATCCCCATTAGCAGCATCGCACACAACAGTTTAACTCTGTCTGACTGTAGCCATGACTTTTTGAGTGTCAGGGGTAATACACGTAATCTGACAAAGTATACTACATCCACAGTACACTACCCTGCTATTACATCGATTCACTGCATCGTACACAGCAGTTTAGCCCCCGTTTGAGTGTAGCCGTGACCTTCTGCGTGTCAAGGCTGTCGTCCGGGAGAATTCAGGTCACGTTGGTGTTATCCCGTGCCGATCGCTGGGGACGTCCTTGAATACGTCTTGGCGGATCATGCACAATAAGTATTTCCTCTGCATAATATCAGCCCTCTGGTGGAACTCGATGGGCTATTCTGAGGCGACCAGCTTCAGCGCTTTGCACTTTGTTTATATTCAGTGATGTGAGTTGCTTTTAGTGCCTCCAGTTGCATGACGTCTTTTAATATTCTTGCCACACCTCCAAGTGGTTTTCTTCAGCTTACTTCTCTTATTGTATGGGTATAATATATGCACCATTATTATTATATTATTATTATATTGACTTAAACAAAACCGTCTGACGCTAGTCTGAATAAAATTTAAAAATCTTCGTCATGGCGAAGTCATTAACCCCTTTGGTAATACGGCGGATTTGTATTTTATTTTTACTACCTTCAGACGATTTTTTCTAAGACTTCAGATGCTTTTCCTCTGTTCAGGAGAGATTATTCTTACTGGGTGTGTTACACATGTCCACCATTACGGTAATCCCTTCCCTCACACATGTCCTCCCCAAGTTCATGCCTTAATCTCTTCCTTCTTCATCGTACACTTTCTTTATCATGTATGAGAAGGCGATAGACTTGAGAACTTTCTTGTCCATGATTTAGTATGAGGCAGTGTAGTATGAGAGACAAACTTCAGCACCTCATTCTGCATGGTGGAGTGAGGGGAACATCCATGGGACGAGAAACTTCAGACCCTCTTCTGCGTGATATATGAGCATCTGGTATGAGAGGATAAACTTCAATACTTTAATCTCCATGATGTAGTATGAGACAATGAACTTCAGCACTTTACTCTCCATGATGTAGTATGAGGCAAAAAACATCAATACTTTACCTTCCATGATCTAGTATGAGGCGAAAAACATCAACACTTTACTCTCCATGACGTAGTATGAGGCGAAAACATGAACACTTTACTCTCCATGATGTAATATGAGACGAGAAACTTAAACATTGTACTACACACTGGACCGAATTCACGAACAAACCAGCGATAAACTTCCTGTCATACTTAGGCTTTGTTTGTGCAGGAAAAACATGAGACAGACAAACATTATAGTCTCCTCTCCATGTCTTTCCTGCAGGGCAAAACAACTTACGATAATTATTTTCTTGCAACCAATGTCTTCTTATTTTCTGCCAGAAGATCAACAGATACTTTTCGCCATCTCTTTGTTTCTCCAAAACATCACATTCACACCAGAATTTTTTTTCGTGAGTCTGTTTTCTGAATCCGTGCCTCGGAGAATTTGTTATTTGGGAAGACATCCAAGAGACTGCATGTTATCGAAGGCCAAAAATATTACAGAGGCAGAATTTCACGCCACGCACAAATTCCGAGAGAAGGTCTTTACGCAGCTCCGAGCAACGACGACCAGGGTGGAAGAGAGTGTAGTTTGGGGTGTGTTGGTCGGGGCACCTTGTCGTACAGAAGTCGGGCATGGAGAGGATAGTTGTATTCTGCTTGCGGTAGGTCGGGTTGGTTAGGTGAGGTTAGGTTAAGCAAGGTTAGATTTGGTTGGTTAGGTCAGGTTAGGTTAAAATTGCTTGGAACACTTGGTAATGCCGAAAGTAGCTTAGTTCGACCATTATGGGATAAGAATAGTTGTCGTCCCTTACATGACTCCATCCGTAGTTGAAGAAAATCGTCTGGTATTAGTAAGAATGAAAAAAAATTCATGGTAGCGAAGGTGGCTAATTCCTTCCGTATAATGATGAGAATTCCATATTAATCTTCCTAGACTTTTTTTTTTTTTTTTTTTTTTTTTTACATATCTTTTGATGTGAAAGGATTGCCACCCCTTATCGATGTTAGTTGAAGTTTTTGGTATTTAATTTTTTGCTTCTTATAAAAGTCTTGAAGATATTTAATTTGATCTAGGTGTTTTGCTGACCTTAAGTTGATTTATTGTAATCACTACATTCTCACTGATCCTACTGTCTTCTAGCGCGTTCGATTTAATCTCGTATAGATCCTTAACCCCCTTCAGATCCGTTGATGGCCAAGTATTGTCAGATTTTGTGGGTCAATCTGAATAGTAACGAGAAGGCTCAGTCCTTCATAACTAAGGTTCATCGATTTTCAAGGAACCACGACATAATATTTAGGCCATAAGTGTGATTCAACTCCCTTAGATGAAAACAAACCAGATATAGTTATGTTAAATTCTTCTAAATATAACTTCAACCTTCTAAAATAAGAAAAGGTTAAATGCGTCCTGTTCAGCTTAAGCATCGTCAAACACAGGGGGTAAAAATAGCAATGGTAAGGGTGGATGTCCAAGTTCTTACACTACAAGGCTTCCGGCCCAACTCGACATGTCCTATGCGGGGCGACGGGACGCAACACCATTAACAAAAGGCTGGGAAACAAGGCGCCCCAAACCTGTTACACGGCAAGCACAGCTATTCCAGATTTTTTGACAGTGCAGAAAGAAAAAGTAGTGTGTGTTGTTCTGCTGTAGCGCACTTTACGTCCTGAGGTACAGAAAGAAATATTTTGAAGCATCGTGTTGTTTTATCTATTTCAGTAACTGTGATTTATTTTGGTCAAGTGGCAAAGGAGTGGTCTGTTCATCGAAAAATCGGGATATAAACATCGGATGGGACAGGGATCAGTTCGAGGGACTAAATGCTGCTAAAGTGGCCTGAAAAGGTATCCCACAAGACTCACTGACGGACCATAAAACTCCCCAGCTTTTTACCATCTCGCTAGCACTGAAAAAGATATACATGTTTCAGTATAGGTTTTTCGTTGTTAACATGCATGCGGTGGGATGTGAAACTGTGAAGATGGTAAGTGAGAGAACAACTCGAGCCTCAGGGAATGGACTGTTTATTTTAGTCTGCCCTGAGTCGGATGCATGGGAAAAATATTGCAACACCTGATTTTGACCTTACCAAGTGTCTGGGCATACCGGATCGTCAAGAGACATGTTCAGGTCCATTTTCTTTTTAAAATCTGTGGGCGGTGACATAGGCCTATGTTTTATTTGCTGACTGACCTATCATTCTTGCCGTACTGGTGCCCATTTTTCTTTTTTCGTTTATCATCATTATTGGCAACTTTAGGATTGTTCAGAAGTCAGAAATATTAGGTAGGCATATACTTCAGCACTGGAAAACTACAGGAACTGCTTATAAATATCTGGCTTCAGAGAATGTCATGAAGTCAGTAAAATATTCTATAGGCAAAAATATCCTAAGTATAAAATGAACTAGCTGAAAATAGAAAATGTGTACAAGTTGACTCAGTATCAGAACCTTGGGGATGTTGTTGGTTACAGACGCTAAAAAAGATGCTGTCAGCTCTAGTCTCCCTCAAGCATGAACTTCATCATCATCATCATCATCATCATCATCATCATAACTCAAAATCCTACCATTAGAAGTATAGTGGGTAGAGTCTAGGAATGGGAAATGGATAACATAAAATTAGTAAATACGGTAGTTCTTTCACCTTAACATAGCTCAGATTTTCTTCCTTTTACACCCTATTTCGCATAGCGTAGTGGCAGAAACAGGATTTTAGCCCATTCCATAGTAATTCTTCGTGACTAGCACAATATTCAAGTGCTAATCTGTTCTTACAGCTCAGCATTGAAGATGGAGAGATGGCAATTTTAGGCAAGTCGCGAGAAACGAGTATAGAATATTCCCTTGCAATCCCCCTGTTGTTATCCCTCCATTCCGCAATATTCTGTCTATCTATTGCCAGACGCCTTAATCCCGTAAGGTGTGGCCAGAAACAAATCGCCTCCATGTCGCCCTGTCCCCCGCCATTTCACTGCCTTGCTCCCAGCTCACACCCCCCTCTCTCATATACCTCTCCGCTCCATCCTTCCATCTCATCCTTGGCTTCCCGCTCCCTCTTCCCCCCCCCCACCTCACTCACATACACTCTCCTCGTCAGTCTCTCACTCTCTATCCTCTCCACATGGCCAAACCTCCTCAATGCGTTTCTCCTAACCCTTCCTATCACATCCACATCCATACAACAACGCTCCTTCACATCCTCATTTGTCAGTCTGTCTCTCTATGCGGCTTCACAATATTCCCTTCAGTTAAATCCGTCCCCTCCCTTTATATGCACCCCACATACGTCTGTTCTCCCTTTCCCCTTCACCGCATCTTTCCCTCCGGCATACGCCCTATCTCTGTGTTCCGTCTTCTTCCTCTTGACTCCTCCTTCTTCTCAGGCACAAATCTCCTTTGCTTTTCCTGCATCTAATTTTGTTCCATCCCTGTTCTACAGTTCTTCCTCTCCTCTTTCCTTCCTCCCTTCTCCACACCTCTTCCTCTCCTCTTTCTTTCCTCTGCTCTCCACATATCTTTCTTCCCTCTTTCCTTCCTCCCTTCTCCACCCCTCTTCCTCTCCTTTTCTTCCTCCCGTCTCCACACTTCTTCCACCCCTCTCCACACCTCAAATAGATTGTTTCTTCTCTCTACCTTGGCATCAGTCTTTACCCCATTTCCTTTTCCTATTTCTGGCTCCCTCCCAACCCGTGCATTAGCTGGAAATAGGGTTAGGGTGATGAGGAGCTTCCCTCTCTACGTTCCGGTTCCCCTAAATCGACACACACACACGTCCCTCCTCCTCTCTACCATTTTCTTTTGACTCTTCCCTCCTATTTCCATTATTCTCTTTCCTCCCCTATCTCCCCCAACTCCTCTCTTCCTCTCAGTTTCTTTTGTTCCTCTCACGTTCTTCTCTTTCCTTACACGTTTCCCATTTCCACCATCCATTCTCCCCTCATCCTCGACTTTCTCCCTGGCTCATATTCCTTGTCCCCCTTTCCATTCTCCTCTTTCACAAACCTCCCGCGCCTCTCCCCTTCCCTTTATCCTCTTACTTTCACCCACGCTTCTCTCCGCCTCCTCTTTTGACTTTCCTCCCTCATTAGCTTCTCCCCTCCAGTGCTCTTTCGCCTCCTCCCCCCTCCCCTCACCAACTAGGTTCCGTACCTTCCCACGTGTCAATTTCAACCATACTATAGTTCATTCACCTTAACTTACCTTAGATTTTCGTCCTTTTGCGAATATTTTAACGGAACTTAGTGGCTGAATGGGACAATACTGTGGCTCTACATCCTTTTCAGAGCACTTCTTCATGAGTAGCACGATATTCTAATGCTACTATATTGCTACAAGTGAACAAAGAAGATCAAGAGATGATAATTATAGACCAAGTTAAAGTAAAAAGGTTATAGTTACCCTCCCACGCAAGTCAGTCCATTCTTCCACCTCACTTAGTCCAAAGTTCGTATCCAAGGTAGTTTATCCCTGTCTCTACGTCGCTATTTTCCTTTTCTCGCGTCGCTTCTCGTAGTCCACGCTTCCTTCTTTTACCTTATGCCCTTCCTTATATATATAGTACTTGTATTCTTTTCTCACAACTTCCTCTCTCATTCACAACTTCACTTCCCTGTCCAAATCCCTTATCCTCTACCTTGCCTCCTCATACACATTATATCCTTTTCACTAATTTCTCCCAGGATGTCATACTTCCTCTCCCATCATCTATCGTGTCACTGTACTTTCCGCTCCTTCATCCTAGATCCTTGCCATTTCACGTCCCTCTTCAATATCTCTCCCGTTTCTCTCATATACTCTGTCCTCAGTTCTTCTCCATCCCTATATCTTCACTCTCCTCCGTCCCATAATGCCTATCCTACCAACTATCCTCCCCTTATACACTCCTCATCCTCCATCCAAGATCTCTTTCTGTTCCACGTCCCCCACCAACATCTCTCTCCTGTCTCACACCTCTCTTCCCCTCGACCTCACACCCCTATCCATTACTACTCTCCTTCCCTCCATTGTTCATCGCCCATTGACTTCCCTATCCCATTCACCTATTTCACTCCTTGCCCCTTGCCATTCCCCGCACCCTCGCTCCCCTACCCCTTCCTCCCCCAGTTCCTTGCCCCCCTCATTCCTTACCCTCCCCTCTCACTCCTTGCCCTCCTTCAGTCACCCACCTCATCTCTCTCTCTCTCTCTGCTACTATTTTCTCCCACTTCGGTGAGTACTGTATTAGTGTTAAGACCGGACCGCCTTATACTGACCATAACGTCTGTGTGGTCTGTGTATCTATGTAGCACACTAGCAGCTCATCACAGGAGGCGAGGAAGGCGTCTCTCTCTCTCTCTCTCTCTCTCTTTCTCGCAACATAGGAGGCGGGTAAGGCGTCCGTGGTTCGCAGAGGCAGACTAGGTGATTATGCCCGCGTGTTTGCCCTACCAATATTGACACGTGCAACGCGCCGGGTTTACAGCGAGCTTGGAATTTGCGACGTTCTCTACAAATTGAAGGTGTTTTCCCGGAGTGTAATTTCCTTTTTTAACAATGCGATGTTGGCCGTGCGCTTGTACTGTAGTATTGCATTTTTTTTTTTCGTCTGTTTTGCGTTTAATCCTCTTCCAGCTCGCACTTTGTTTCTGCAAATGCTTCCACTTTCTACGTAATCCTATTTTATTCTCTCTGTCTCTGTCTGTCTGTCTGTCTGTCTGTCTGTCTGTCTGTCTGTCTGTCTCTATCCCAACCTCGCCATGTTGATTAAGAATATCTGCAGCGAAGTGAGGAATTTTTGATAGGTTATTGGCAACAGAATTTAATAAACCAGCTCTATTGAAGGAAATCTTATATTGATGGGATTTTTCAATATCACTTTTCGACGAGGGGCTGGAAATACGAGACATCAACACGAGGGCAATATTGGCTGAAGATGGAGTAGTAATAGATTAGAAACAGCTTAGTCGGATCATCTTTCTCAATATCTGCTTCATTTTTAGACTCTGATAAAACTATACACAAGGTGGAGGACGCTACCTTAATTAAACAAGAGATACACCTGTTTAATTAGCTATCTATCTATCTATCTATATACCTAGGCTGCTTCCCCCAAGGAAAGGGAGGTAGCCGAGACAGGACGACTCACTCTCCATTTACTCATCCATTCAAACACATTCATTCGCATCTTAGCCCCAAAGGGGAGAACGGACAGATCCTCACCGCATCACACCGCACAAGGGTCAACTGCGCAATGCAAGCAGTGACATCCACAGCAGGGCCCGACAGCAGAACTGGTTTACCCCTGCCACATCATAACAGACCCATCCCCTTACCCGCACCTGACCTGACTAGCTACAATAGGTAAAGGTAGATGAGTCTCTATGACGTGGAATATTGGACACTGAAGAGTATTATGTAACTGGTTTATTTTTAACTTCAAGTGATTCAGAACACAGACATATTACAGAAGAGTCTTGTATCTTTATTAGTGTGTGTGTGTGTGTGTGTGTGTGTGTGTGTGTGTGTGTGTGTGTGTGTGTGTGTGTGCTTATGGTATACGAAATAGCTAAGAATAAAGGTACTGTTTGTGAAAGAGTTTGTGAGACACTGTTCACCCATTCCAATAAAAACGGAGCAAATAAAAAGATATATAGCCCACAGCTCACGAGGAACAACAGCCACGATTTCCTACACAAATACAGAAAGTACAGTGATCATCAATATCGACAAGAAAAACGAAGCGAAAATGATAATAAAACAGGACGAAGAAAACGTTCCTCTTGGGTACCTCTCCTCCGAATTTCAAGACAATCATCATAAATATAAAGAAACGAGGCAAACGTATCGAATATTGGAGGAAAAACTAAAGAAAAGGTGGGAACATTATGACTGCCCTCCCTAAGCAGAGTAAACATGCAGTCGATGGTGGTTAGGGCAGAGAGAGAGAGAGAGAGAGAGAGAGAGGAAAATATGAGTCTTACCGTCTTTCTACACCCTCGCAATTTTCTTTTTGTTTTCTTTTCGTTATCCCCTTTTATTCATAGACCATTTTTTTTTTTTCACCAAGCAGACTAAATATAAAGTCAGTAACACTGTCACGAAAAACACCGTCAGAATATTTGCGTCTGTCTGTGTCTGTGAGAAATTTTTAAGTGTTTGTGTAAGGGGTGGTAATTTTGATGGTTTTCGTGGGGTACAAAATTCTATTCGCAATTAGCTAGCTTCCTAGGCATAGCGAACGTGCAGTCGAAAACATAAGAAAAATTAATGTGAAAATATTATTTGTCTATATACTGTGAGAAATGTTTTTGAGAGTGTGAGCTTGGTTGGAATTTCTCTTTCACCTCCCCCCCCCCTCTCTCTCTCTCAGAAAGAAGGGCCGTTTGTATCTCTGCATCTTGTGAGAGAGATTTCAGAAATTCTTTTGATTTAGCCCAGTTTTTCTTCGTTAAATTATACTTACATTTCCCTGACAAGAATTTTTGACCATCTTCCTTCAAAACACCATGGTCTTGACAACTCTTGTATTCTATTCCAGCTAATACCGGACGATTATATATCCACTTGACAGCCACAGGAATCAGAGGCTGTCAGGCATATCAAACGAGCAATCGATAATGCTCATAGTTAAAAATATAAAAATGTTTCTGCATCTGTAGGTACATGAATAATGCTGTTGATATTTTTAGTTTCCTGTGTTCCGTCAGGCTTATTTCTCCTCGCGCTTAATTTTGGTCATATACTCTGTGCTTTCATTTTTCCACTAATGTCGCCTCCCGTTCATTTATATTATTTGGTGTAATAATGTGCATTTTTGTCATACTTTTTCTTAAATTCCACAAGACACTTTATTCCTCCTGGTTTGGGTTATTCGCTTTACTACATTTTAATAGACCGCTTTCGTTTGACCCAAATCACTCTTCTATTTCTGTTATTACATAGGACTGACTTGTACCTGAGATTCTGTATTTTTTCCTCGTTTTATTCCATACAACTGACATTTTCAGATCTCTACTTTGATATGCGTGCTTTAATTTTATTTATATTTATATTTCTGTCGAGTTTTACACACACACACACACACACACACACACACACACACACACACACACACACACACACACACACACACACACACATATATACATATATATATATATATATATATATATATATATATATATATATATATATATATATATATATATATATATATATATATATATATATATATATATATATATATATATATACATAGATGGATAGGTAGGTAGATAAATAGGTCGATAGATAGATAGAAATAGAGATACAAATATATTCAGTGTGTGTATGTATTTATCTAGAAGAAACAATAGTGTGTGTGTGTGTGTGTGTGTGTGTGTGTGTGTGTGTGTGTTTGTGCGTGCGAGGAAGGAGGTTCAAGAAGTTAACTCAACACTCTATCAGTGTTAAACTGTAGTGCTTCGGGGACACATTTTTCAGGCTCTCAAAGATTGGGTGCTCGTGATTCCTGGAGATATAGGAGGCCATTAACAGAGGGGTGAGGAGAGCGCTGCAGGGAAGTGAGCAAAAATCACGGTAAATAAGAGAGAGAGAGAGAGAGAGAGAGAGAGAGAGAGAGAGAAGCTTAGGATAAATTAAGAACATCTGAGAGCAAGAGATAAGGAACACACAAACCTGAATGACTTAAAAACCAGAAGGGGAGCCGTATGGAAAAGATGATGGTGAGGGAGATAACACGAGCCAAGTGCTGAAAGAGTCATAAATTGCCAGCTGAGATAGGACGTGCAGGAAACAGTGAGCGGGGAGGAGCATAAAGAATCGAGACGGAAAAAAAATGTGGGAATAAAAAAAAAAAAACTTGGTGGGGAGGATGCTGACTATTGACTTAATCGAGTTTCAGCTCCGGTACATTTTCTGAAGTATCTGTTTCTTGTTGATTTACAGTCTCTTCATTTTATCTAGGCGTCAATCTGCAATCTCTCAGTCATGAATATTGAGCCTCAATACAAGATTAACACAGTAATATGATATTAGTCAGGAAGTGATGCTACAGAAAGGATATTTAGCTGTAGTATTATTTAGCAGAATGACCGTAAGTTAAAAAAAAAAAAGGGACAATCTCCGGCAGACTTAAACTGAAATAAATAAATAAATAAATAAATAAATAAATAAATATATATATATATATATATATATATATATATATATATATATATATATATATATATATATATATATAGAGAGAGAGAGAGAGAGAGAGAGAGAGAGAGAGAGAGAGAGAGAGAGAGAGATTTATAATGAACGCCTGTTCTAGTGTGTCATGTTAATTTGCTTCATTCATTAAATTCATCACGTTACTTCTTCTTTTGCAACTATTTTATCATGTCCAAACAATATCCAGTCCACTACATCATGCAGCTTACCGTAGTGCAACTCAGCGCTGGGACTGGTATCTGTAGGCTTGTGTGGCTGATATGACAAGCGAGATAGTTAATTATGTACACCAAACGATTCCCAATCATAGGAATCAAATGCACATTATCAGCTTTTAATAATTGTAATTTCTACCTTGTATCCTCTTTCTAAAAGAAAAAGCTGAACGGGAAGGTAGTTCTCTAGTTGTTTATTTGCTTTTTATCTATTCACTCAGGTTTTACCAATTCTTATTACTAATCTAAATTGTTTTGAAATACTTTACAAGCAGCTGTATCTCAAGAAAAATGATAACCAAAATTCAGGCCCTTCCTTTACTATAATTCTGGCGCCCTTGATTATGCCGACCCTATTAGCCTAGGAAGTACGGAAGAAATGTCAAATATGTCGTTTAATTAAACATTATTCTGTCTCCAGTTCAGAGTAACAAAGAATTATATAAAGGAAAGGAATCAATATTTTCGTTTTTCAAGTAAACCGCATTGGAATTCAGATGACGTATGTTGAAGTACTGAAGCTGGCTCATTCATACTAGCAGGCTCCTTATGAATATTACAGGCAGCACGCAAGGCCGTAAAAATATCAGAGTTTATTGTTCTCCAGCACAGAGCATTCCGAAAACCCTGCTTACCTCCCGTATATCTTATTCATGTCCTTCGTGTACGTATAACAGGATTCAGAGGTCGTGGGGTTTCTGTCTGCCACAACAAAATTCTGACTGTCCATTGCCTGTAAATTGGATGAAACGGGCACGCCTCTTGTGAAGAAAAGTTTTGGGTATTGGGATATAGCTGTGTGTGTGTGTGTGTGTGTGTGTGTGTGTGTGTGTGTGTGTGTGTGTGTGTGTGTGTACAAGTATTTAAAAAAATGTTAAAGAAGCACAGGTCTGTCAGCAGTCATATAAAGATATATCCTCAGACTCACATACAGGATTAACTCGTAGACTGCCACGATTTCTCTCGGGTGAAAAAGTCCTTAAGGTGTTAAATAAAGTTCCTAATTAACATTATCAGAGAAAGGGTTATGCGAGACTATTTTTGATGTTCAAGTATTTCTCTCCGTTGTACAAAATCGTCTGGCGTTACCCTGACGATTAAAAAACAAAAACAAAATAAAACAATGGCGTCTAACTACTGTGGGAAAAAAATTGAAAATGCTTGCTCTCATTTCGCGTACCTGGAGGAAGAAGCAAAGAAATTTTCCCGGGTAACAATGTACCCCGTCTCGAGGGAAAGCTTAAGCTGGGAGAGGAGGCGGGATGGAGGAGAGAGGAGAGCTTTATGCGGCGATATTACGGCCATGATACCCTTTACAAACGCTCTAAAGGAAAGCTTTGTACGTGAAAGAAGATGGTCCTGAGACGGAAGATTTAATACTTCGCCTCCAACCTGCCAGCTTCCCCCCCTCTCTCTCTCTCTCTTCCTAGAACCATGGAATCAAGTAAGAGTGAGATCAAAGAATAGAAAAACGGGAAAGGAAAATGATAAAGGAAAATTTTGCAAGGCTGAGAGCAGTAAGAAAGATATGAAAAAAGGAATGGCGGAATTATGGCATGCTCAGAAAGTGGCAAAAGGGAAGGCGGAAAACAAAGAAAATCATGGAAGTATAGCAAATTCATGGAGTGAGACGAAACACGGAAGAGGAAGGAGAAGAGAGACAGGGGAATGGGAGACACAGGAGGAGGAAGCAGAGAAATAAAGGAAAAATGAAAGTCGGGGAATGTAAGAAACACTGAAGTATAACAAGTTCAAAGAGAGAGAAGAAAGACGAGAAAGGAAGGAGAAGGGGGAAAAGTAGGTAGATGAGACACAGAAAACAGAGGAGGCAGATTAATGAAGGAAATAATGGAAAGCAGTAATAACGCAAACGAAGTAATAACGACGATAAGGTTTACCCCCCTTACTATAATGGCATTTTTTTTCTTTTCATTTTATTTTTTACCGTCGTTTGGCAATCGTGTTAAGCTACTGGGAAACTCTCTTAATGAAGGAACTAAGCAAAGGTTATAACGACTCCTTCATTACTGAGTCATCTTTATCTTTTATATTTACTACTCCGAGACGATACTGCTCAGATTGGGAGACCCGTAGTAGTGAAAGAATATAGACTGAATAGGATTTTGCACATCTTATCTGTGGTATATTTATGACGCCAATACTGAAAGGAAATTATTTAACTTTCTTACACTGCTCCAGATCATCACAGTCAGCTTAAGGAAGATGTCTTGAAGAAAAGGGATTAAAGGAAGGACTAAGATGTTAAAAAAGGAATGTAAGGATTTCCAGATGATTTTGAGGACATTTTTAGCGGGATCAATTTCATTATTACTCTTAATTTACTATAGACGATGCTGGTCATCTTTAAACACAGTGGCGTTACAGAAATGGGTGTTCATAGGATTTTAATAATAATAATAATAATAATGATAATAATAATAGTAATAATAATAATAATAATAAAATAATAATAGCAACATCAGCAGCGACAACAGCAATAACAACAATAACAAAAACAATAATAATAATAATAATAATAATAATAACAATAATAATAATAATGATAATAATAATAATAATAATAACAATAATACTAATAATACTACTACTACTACTACTAATAATAATATTAATAATAATAACAATAATAATAATAATAATAATAATAATAATAATAATGATAATAATAATAAAATAATAATAATAGAAACATCAGCAGCGACAACAGTAATAACAACAATAACAACAATAACAAAAACAATAATAATAATAATAATATTAATAATAATAATAACAATAATAATAATAATAATAATAATAATAATAATAATAATAATAATAATAATAATAATAATAATAATAATAATAATAATAATGCAGATTTATGACTCCTCGCAATGTGCAAGACAAAATCATCGTGCTGAATGAAGTCCCTTTATCGTGAAGGGGTAACAAGGGGTCAAGGATGGTTTTAATGAAGGGAATTTCGTAATATAAAAGCTCGTGTGTTGCAGGGACGGCTCAGTCTCCTTCTGTGAGGAGCGATGATAAATTGACCGCTTTATAAAATTAATAATTAACTTTCCAATCAGTGGACGTAAAAAAAAAAGTCTCTATAAAGAAGTGAAAACGTAATGGGAAGAAGGTATTCGTGTAGGGACTGGTAATGTTGTCTAAGCCGTCCCCACAACACACAATAATTGCAAGGCGTCATACATGCCCCGTCCCCTGTATATATGAGTTCCTGGTATATTTCCACGGACGATATTAAAAGCCATCCATTTTTATTACAAGGATCTGAGAGTTTACGAGTCTCCCTCAGGCCATTACGTTGCCATCATGAGAAACGGAGCATTATCTCTCCCCGGTATTCTCGCCTCATCTCTTTCTGCCGTATTCTCGGTGGTTTAGATCCCGTAACATTATTTCCTTAGCTATTTATTTTACCTGTAACTCAATCGCTGCTGTTACGTTGCCATCATGAAAAACGTAGCATTATATATAGCCTACTCGTCTCATCTCTTTCTGTCGTATACTTGTTGATTCAGATACCGTGACATTTTTTATTTAGCGATTTATTTTGTCTATAACGCAATCTCTCCTCTGTATAATCGTCTGACGTAAGGAGTCTAGAGTTATCCCCACAATGAGAGTTGATGGTAAAAAAATAATGAGATGAGAAAATGGAGTCCCATCTTTTTCATATAATTTTTTGCCTCATCTCACGGATCGGGGTTCTCGCTGGTACAGAAGACCTCGTAGCACTTATTCTTTGGCTATTCATTTTGCATAGTACACCATCATCCCTTCACTATAATGCTGTATTTTTTATTTAATAATCTCCACCTCCAATCGATTCTGTTTCATTTGGGAGACTTTTTTTTTTTTGAGCCATTGAAGATAGATATATTATTCACTCTATTTCATTTACGAGACTATTGAGTCATGGAGGATAGATAGAGCTTTCAATAACCCATTCACTGCAAAATATCTCCCCCAAAGACGAATTAAAGACGTCTGGAGGTAGCAAGAATAAAAAAAAAAAAACCATTGATACAGTACATTATTTAAACCTTTTCAGTATAGACTTGATTCCTATTAGTCACAAAAGGTGGGATACTGAGATAAAATAGGGAAAATAAATCGCCGAGGGAGAGACATTACGAAAATCCATTAATCAAGTACCGGAGGATATTGAGATGAAATTGGCAAGATAAATAGCGAGGAAAAAACATTACGAAATTTCATCAATCACATACCGGAGAATATTGAGATAAAATAGGCGAGATAAATCACTGAGGAAGGGACATTGCGAAATTCTCACCAATCAAATACCGAAGGACATTAAGATAAAGTAGGCATAATAAATCGCTTGGGAAGACACGCTATGAAAATCCCCAAAGCCAAAGAGAAGATGAAACCATTTCCCTTAAGGTCGTATTGGTGGTTTCAGAGATCTCCTAACGCCTCCCCCTTACCGATTTATTCTGCGTCTAATATCTCAGTATCCTCCGGTATGATATTTTTGGAAGCTTGGCCTGGGATACGCAAATGCACTTACGAACTATTCCCTATCGTAAGTCTGGTGTTGATTTCCAGGAAGGACATAAACATCCCTTACTTACGAGACGAAAATTAATAACTCTTTTCTCTGCAGGATGACCAGAGGAAGGAGTGCAAAATCCTCCCTTTGTCTAGATCTTCCTTTGAAAAAATATCTTACGACGGGGAATAGATAGTAAGTTTGAGAGTCCGAACTTAGATGGATATTAAGGCAACATAAACAGCATACGAGAAAATGTTAAGGAGTAATAAGCAAAATAAATCGCTAAGGAAGAGATGTAAAAATCAAAATAAATCGCTAAGGAAGGGATGTGAAGGGAAAAATAAATCGCTAAGGAAGAGATGTAAAAGACAAAATAATCGCTAAGGAAGAGATGTAAATAGCAAAATAAATCTGTAAGGAAGAGATGTAAAGGGAAAAATAAATCGCTAAGGAAGGGATGTAAAAGGCAAAACAAATCGCTAAGGAAGGGATGTAAAAGGAAAAATAATTGCTAAGGAAGGGATGTAAAAAGCAAAAATAAATCGCTAAGGAAGAGATGAAAAAGGCAAAATAAATCACTAAGGAAGAGATGTAAAATGCAAAATAAATCGCTAAGGAAGAGATGCAAAGGACAAAATAAATCGCTAAGGAAGAGACGCTAGGAAACGCGCTATGCCACTCGAATATAGCGGTAATTGGGGCGTGATATTGTCTGGCTTCACCTTTACGTCTTCTTCTTCCGGGTCTTAATTATCTCCGGCTCCTATGACTCACTCTCACCTGAGGAAAAACGTCTGAAGCTAGCAGAAATAGAGCACTAGAGTTGTCCTAACTATGAGAGGGTTAATGGTGACAGTATTAACACTCTCAGGCTCCTATAAACACTCTCAGCTGAATAAAATCATTTGACTTTACTTGAAACATAATTATGAGGTTGTCTCTACTGAAGTAAATTATTTCCATTATTAATTTAAAGGTTTACGCAAAGAACTTCGGAAAATTATTGTTATTATTATTATATAATTTTGCAGTAATTACTGCTACTACTACCACCACCACCACTATTACCACTATTACTACTACTACTACTATTAGTTATTATTATTATTATTATTATTATTATTTTGAAATACCAACAAATAATCCTTGACACCACTTGAAATTAAAATTTAAAAAATTCTACCCTTCTCCTTACATCACTCTTTGTTCCTCTTCCCCTTTGTCTTTGTGGCCTCACTTGACCCGAGGCGAAGGCATTGTACTCTAGCTACTTTAACCTGACCTAAAATTCTCACCTCCCCTTGAACCCTGAGCAAGATATTAACACTGGTGCTAGTCATGAAGAAGTGCTAGAGGTAGAATCCAAAGTTACATATACATTCTCCCAATGGACTACGGGAGACAAACCTCAGAGGAAAAATTCTTCGCCATCTTAAGCTCCACGAATCATAGCCGCCGACACCTCCACCTGTTCTGCCTTTCATCTCACAAGCACCTACTCCTCTTATACCCCAAGCCTGTGTCCTCGCCGGGCTGGGAGTCTCTGTTAACACCCTTTTCTTCTGCGATTTAGTTTCCATATGACTCTTATTCTCTCACTTGTTACTTGTATATTTTTTAGTACCGATTTAGTTATTTCCAAGATCATGCAGGGAATTATAAACGTGAAAAATATAGAGGAATAGACAGGTACGAATGAGGCACTAGGGATCAGCTTCTCTTACCAACCACTACCTCCGGCTGTCTCAGTGTTCTTCAAGAGGTGTGATCTCGTCCCCTGAGGATTGTCCCTTTCAGAATGCTACCCCTTTCTTACCAGTACACCTTTTTATACATATGACACATTGGTTTTCTTTTTTATGTTCATCCTGTAAACTAAAAATGGGTGCTTGGTGATGCAACGGGATGTGGTCAAGCGTTAGAATCTGATGGTAGGATAGGGTTTATTGTCCACGTCATGTCGCCCAGGTGAGAGAGAGAGAGAGAGAGAGAGAGAGAGAGGTGGGTAGCTAGGTCCGTCCTCTGTGCTCCTACTGGGGTGATAATGATGGATGGATGGATGGATAGATGGATGGGTGGGTGGATGGATGGATCATGTTGATGATAATTGGTGACATGCGGATGGGAAGGGTACTGTGGAGGACTGCTGGGCCTTAGGGAACTGACTATATAGGTTTCGCACACGCCCCTTTTAGCAGTCCTGAATCTGCCACTGAAATAGACGAAAAAATAATCTGGAAGGTCAGCTAAACAGAGATGTTCCTATAATATTACTTCTGTGACTCGTATAAATTATGAGTTTTTGGAACTGCATTATTATTATTATTATTATTATTACTATTATTATTATTACTATTATTATTATTATTACTACAAGTGCTCGTGGGCCCTTCGGGCCCCTCGCTTTTGCTCCTGCGGAGGGCTCTCGCGTTTATGTGCTGTTCTAGTGTAACGTTGTCACTTGGATTTTTTGCATCTAACCAATTGATCGTGTTATTTGCAGCTTTGGGAATGGAACCCTCGTTGTCCGAACGCAAGTCCAAAGTACACACACAGACACAGGGCTACTGCTACAGTTTATTTTAGTTCTAGCTCTGGGCAAAAAATTCTACGGAGATCCTATGCCGGGCTCCAGGAGCAGCGTTTTTTGGTCAAAATGTGATCGCTCATTAAATATAGTAAAAGTTTTTCAATCTTGATGGGACCAAGTTTTTTCACAGCGATTTTTTGCGATTTTTGTGCCAATTTTGGTGCGAATTGAATGTGTAGTATCGGCTGCCCAAAACACACACACACACACACACACACACACGGCTACTGCAATAGTATATTTGATGATGATGATGATGATGATGATCACTCTTGTTGTTATTATGATCATTATTATTATTATTATTATTATTATTATTATTATTATTATATTTATCATTTTTATTGTAGTAGTATTAGTAGTTTTATTATTATTATTATTATTATTATTATTATTATTATGACTAGACTATAATTATTATTACTAAGTAGCGGCAAGGATGTAAAAGCTTGGTAATTACAGCTAATGAAGGCAATTAATTTGGAAATACACAATTATGCAGGGTAGTCTTTTCAGTCCTACAGCGGCGGACATGAGTAATTAGGCCAAACGTTGGTAGAGAGGTTTCTTTGTTTGGTACCTGATTACACACACACACACACACACACACACGCACACACACACACACACACGCACACACACACACGAAAAAAACTGAAGGATCCGTTTTACATGCATAAGTACACATGTGTGCCTGCGATAACCGTTTTAACACACACACACACACACACACACACACACACACACACACACACACACACACACACACACGCCATCCTGTTCTATCGTCTGCCTTTCATTTTCTATTAAACGAAAATGACGAACAATGAACAGTGAATCAAGAACTTCACACTTTTTATCTTTATTCTCATAATTTTTTGGACAAATAAAATCTCTTGTGTCTGTCTCCAGGATTCTGAAAACGGGACTGAATATATAGAAAGACCCAAGTATTTTTAAAACCTCCGGGAACGATTGATTATCCTTTTCAATAAACAAAGGTCGAGAAAAATACAAAGGGTGAACAACAGAGCTTTATACCTTCCTATTCACACCCCTCTGTTATGCACCTGTGTCATAGCAGTGCCACCTGTGTTTGGGTTATTCATGGCTTGTTTGTTGTGGCTTGGTGTGTGTGTGTGTGTGTGTGTGTGTGTGTGTGTGTGTGTGAGAGAGAGAGAGAGAGAGAGAGAGAGAGAGAGAGAGAGAGAGAGAGAGAGAGAGAGACGATATTATTAAGCTCATTTATTTCAGTCCCTTGATTTTTATTGTTCTTGTTATCCCCAGTCGATTTTACTTACCTCAGAAATTATATTGCAGCGGGATATATTAGATTTTTCCCTCATTAACCCATGTTTTACCGGAGATAAAAGGTGAGCTTATTAAAAAGGAAAATTTGGTGGTAAATAAAGCACTCGAACTGCGTGGTTAAGATATAGTCTCGTAACTAAAGGGGCTCATGGATTTTCTTTTTCAATACCTCCACTTTCACTCGTGTCTCCTGAGCAGAGTAAATCCGTCTTTCCGTAGCTTGAATTACTTTCAAAACACGTCAACTTTCTGAATGGATTAGTATTGGAAATTGCCACTGATATATTTCATGGTCTGCAGCTTCATTCACTTTTCATAACAAATTGCTGTGTTTATGCTGCTTCCTCTGTTGTGTACGATTTTACCTGTATATTATAATTTGAACCGCCCCACCCCACCCCATCCCTCCCCAAATCCTTCACTTATAAATTACAAAGACTTCTTGTGTTTCAACATTTCATGAGACACATCGGGTTTTCATTTTCCCATGCTTTGGCTTCATTTTTTTTTTTTTTGTTAGGATGTGATATTTCGTTTTGCCTTTTACATCACTAAATTTAATCCAGAACTCTTGCTCTTTGATGTAGAAAAATTTCGTTTGTACCTGTACTGTGAAATGTTTTTATTTTTGTATTTTTTTCCGTCACTTATCATACTGGAATAATTGAATTGTTATACTTTCCTCGATTATATTTTTTCCAGTGCTTTTTCTGTACTGTCACGATCAAAATTTCGCCAACGATTCCCTGCCCGCTCTGGCGATGAAAGATATTTGAATTACTACTACTACTACTACAACCACAACTGTTAATATTAGTAATGGTATTAGTATTATGTGATAGAAATATGAAACACACATCCAAAGGAAGAATAGCCTCTGTTATTCGATGAGGGATGAGAAAAATGAAGGCTGGGACACAACATTGCTAAGGGATCATTGGCCAACATTTGCTCCTAAGAATATATCATATATTTTTCCATCCTTCATCTTAGACACTGCCATCTGCAATAATCCAACTTCTATAATTAAAATACACCCTCTAGCTTCACGTTTCAGTACATATTATTCTTATTTATTTTGCACCTTTTGAGATGTCCCAGCTTATTTCTCCATTTTTTGTGTCAAGTTTTATTTCACATTAGTCTTTCCCCATTTATTTTGCACTTTTTGAGAGGCCCAGCTTTGTTTTCACAATTTTTCAGCTTTAAAGCCCCCCATTTCTTCTTTCCAAAATTTCTCGTGCGATACCATTTCTTAGTTTTTCTTTCTTTTTTTGCCTATTTTTTCCGCCTGATTGGAATTCATAACTTATACATGTCGTCTAAATATTCGTCATTTTCATTTAACGTTGCCTTGGATTTTCTCACATTTTTTTTTTCCTGTTTCTGTTTATATCGCCTTGGATTTCGACATCATTTTTCCTTGCTTCAGGTTAGACTGATTTTTTTTTTCTTAATACTTCGAGAGATGAATTTCTCCCTTGAATTCCACGTCTCTCTAGGTGACCAGCGCTTTCCCTCACCCATCCCAGTATTTTATTTTCCAACGAAGTCCAACGTAGCAGAAAATAGCTGGGCAGAAAAGAACAACAAGGGAGACGAAAAACAACAGTCCCTGAAAGGCAATAAAAAGAGAAGGATGGGGGTAATACCGGACGATGCAAACAAAGATAGATTATAGGCTTCGTTTTGTTTCCGTACAATCTATTTTATGTGACGCGTATGACCTGCTTTTGCCATTTATAGGTTGCATCTCTCTCTCTCTCTCTCTCTCTCTCTCTCTCTCTCTCTCTCTCTCTCTCTCTCTGCCAGTGTAAACATATCCTGTATTTCATTTTTCCTGTGACTTAGTGTTTACATTTATCTGAAGTTGTTAAAACATCATGTCCTATATGTTTTTAAATCAGGTACCGTACTATAGGATAAAACATTTCTGTGCCTGGGTGTGTGTGTGTGTGTGTGTATGTGTGTGTGTGTGTGTGTGTGTGTGTGTGTGTGTGTGTGTGTGTGTGTGTGTGTGTTGCTTTGATGGTGGCTGAATATAGAAACAAAATATTTTGCAATTCATTTCCACATTTTCATTCATCTATTATTGTTAGACATTTGTTCCTAACTAGAATAGCAGTTGTATCTCTTTGGCGTGTTTTCATATTTTCTCATTCACATTCCCTCATTATCATATTATTAATTCTTCCCCTTTATATGAGCCTATATATTTTTTTTTCTACAGAACTCATTGTTATGTAACTATTTTTTCTGTGTGAAATATTCTTCCATTTACTAAATCAATATATTTCGTTACTATAATGATTCACATCCTTTCTTTTGGCCTTTTTCTCATTCCTTTTTCTCCACATTTGCTAATCAGATTGGTCATCAGTTTCTTTAGACAGGCGGTATTTCATTCAGTCTTCAAGTGCCCTCTTAAGTATTTGGCACTATTTCAGTCTGTTCTTTACTAACCCAGTATTTCCTTTCTCGCTATTTCATCTTCCTCAAAATATGTATACACATTATTTTTATCTCATTCATTATCATACCCCTTCTTTTCTTGATTAATTTCTTTCCCAATATTTCATTAACTCTATTCTACCTCTTATCGTTATAAGCTTTTCTTCTTGTAACTTCTTCCACTGTAATTTGCATATCGTACGGTTTAATTTGTTATAAATAATTCTTCTTTTATTCAGTCTCCACAAAATCCTTCCAACCTTCTTATTTTTGTCAGCATTATTCATCTCCCTCCTTCCTCTCCTCCTCGTCTTTTTCGCCCTTACTTTACATCTTTGACTTTGTATCCTTCCTTCACATTATTATCCTGGTGCATACAATATAATTTAAGTCCGTTTTCCTCCTCCCTTCCTCATTTAACTTCTTCTTCATTATTTCCTTGACCCCTGACCCGACCTGACATCACCGCCCGACATCCCTGTCCTTGCTCCTCTCATCCTCTCCTAGCCTCTCCCCTCCTCTCTCTTGCTCATCTCCCCCCCTTCATAACTACATTTTCCATCCTTCTTCCCCCTTCTTCCCGCCTGTCCTCCCTTTTCTGTGTATGTCCTATCTCCTCGCCACGCCCCTTCCTACCTTTCCTACTCTTCCCTCTCTTCTTTTCTCCCGTCCTGTCTCTCTCCTCCCCTCCTGTCTCCCCTCCTTACCTCTCCTCTGTCCTCGCTTTCTCTCCTCCTCTCCTCACTCTTCTCCCTTCCACTCTCATTTCCTTTCCCAGTCCCACTCTTTCTTTTCCCTCTCCTCTCCTCTCCTCACACTTATAACCGTCTCCTCAGTCACTTTCTCTCCCCTTCTCATTTCTCACATATCACCTTCTCTCCTCCCCTATTCTTTCTTCTCCTCTCACATCTTATACCCCCTCTTCTCCTAGTTATTTCCTTCTCTCCTCGCTCCCACTACTCTTCTCTTCTCTATCATTTCCCATCCTTCCTGCCTCTTCTCCGCTCCCCTACTCTTCTCGCCCTTCCACTTCCTTTTCTTTTCCCAGTCTCCTGCTCTCCTGTCCTCTCCTCTTGTCTCCCCTACCCTCTTCATGACCTGCACTTTCTCTCCTTCTTTCTTCCCTTCTGTCTCCCCGTCCATTTCCTCTATTCCCTACTCTCCTCTCTCTCTTCCTCCCCTTCCCCCCCCTCACCCTTTCCTTTTCCTCCTCTCCCCTCGACCTTCTCTCGCTTTCTCTTCCCTCCTCACCGTTCTCCCCTCTTTAGCCCTCCTTTCCCTCCTATCCCCTCTCACCCTTCCCTCCTGTCCCCTCTCGCCCTTCCCTCTCCTTTCCCCCTCTTACGCCCTCCCTTCCCTCCTCTCCCCTCTCCCCTGCCGTGCCGTCTCCCCACATGCAGCAGCGCATCACACGCCCCAGGACACCAAGTTAATTGTAAGTGATGCAGCCACGCTCCAGAGATGTCACACAGGGAAACACTAGCCAAGATGCAGCGTGAATTACCGGGAGCATCACAGAAACTCCCCTCAAAACAGCATTATTCTCGTATCATACACAACCCTTAGTGCTGAATTCGTAACATTGCCTCCCACCGACGCTGCCGGATCTTTAGAATAACTGTTCACTTAAGAAATAACGGAGAAAAGGATCTTAGGAATAACGAGGGAAGGGTTACTGTATACTTTAGAATTAACTGAAAAAGCGATCATTAGGAAGATCGAGGGAAGGGTTGCTGTTTACTTAAGATATCACTGAGAAAAGGATCTTAGGATTAACGAGGGAAGAGTTACTGTTTGTTAATAAAATAAACGAGAAAAGTATTAACACTTTCATTTCAGTGACTTAACTAAATTTCATCTTCGTTTCTCCAGGCGATATTATATGAAGGTAGCAGAAGTTAATCATTATAACACGTCACCTGATTCAAGGGGTTAATTGCAAGTCCCAGAACTACCCGTATTTTCCAGCAGAACAAAACTGTATCTCTCTGCTTTAAATGGACAATTTATGAACATCACTTTTGTTATGAATTTTATGGAAATTGGTTTTAATCCCTTCATGCCAAGAGATCCTTCCTAAATAGAAAATATTGGTACTGAAATTTATACTAATTGGGATATTTCCTCTGTGGTACTTGAAAATTATAACATATATTTATTTTATCCTAGGAAGGGATTCAACATTTGTGAAAAGCTAACAGTCTAAAAACATCTCTCATCATCCTGGCTATACTGTAACAATAATGATTTTAGGAATTTTCTGAACAAACAATGATTATAGTATTCATTCTAATTCAAAAGGAATATATATGGATAAATAAAGGGAATGAAAATAAAATGTCTGTTGAGCCCTTCCCTCTCGAACTATCAGGAAATTATACTCTTTCAATCCAAGGACGCTGGTTTTTCATATTTAAAATCTCTCTCTCTCTCTCTCTCTCTCTCTCTCTCTCTCTCTCTCTCTCTCTCACTTACACTAAATCTGTCTCTCCAGTTTTCCTCTTCTAATCCCCTCCACTCTGTCCCTCCGCCACTAATCCAACAAGATCTTTCCTCTCGTTCTTCGGTGCCTCATCCTCCTCAGTCCCTCTCTCTCACTACCCTTACTGATCCTTCCTCCTCCTCCATCTTCACTTCCTCTTTTTTCCACTTCCCTCTTTTTCCTCCACCCCCTCTTCTCCTCACAGTTCTCTCAGGCTCCTGTGAATCACGCAAATGGAAAAATCTGAAATCAGCATGAGATGAACACTATTTCTTTTTTGGCTTATAGCTTCTATGAGTCACCCAGATAAAAAATAAATATGGTGTTAGTTTGAATATTAAAATTATTCCAGTTATTAAAGGGTTCATGCTAACACTATTAAGACTCTCAGGCTCTTTTACTTCATTCTTAATTCAATAAAGGAGAAATGGAGCTAGCTGGAATTAAACAGGCTGAGTTGTTCCGGATGTTTTAGGATTATTACTGTGCCACCATCTTTACTTTCCATTTCCCATTCACTTTATTTTTTACTTTTTTCTTTTTTTTCTCGTTGCCTGCTTCAATTGTCGTTTCTTCTGTAATTCTTCTACTTTCCTTTTTACCTCTCTTTTTTTTTTTTTTTTTTTACACTTCACCTCTCTCTCTCCCTCCCTCCCTTCCTCTCTCTCTCTCTCTCTCTCTCTCTCTCTCTCTCTCTCTCTCTCTCTCTCTCTAACAAAAATCCATCTTTCATTTTCTTGTATGATCCAGCCCTCTTTCCCAAGGGTCTCTTTTTCTTAACCCCTCAAACAACTCCTTGCATCTTTCCTTCTCTTTTCTCTTCTCTTTCTTTACACCCTTCTCACTCTTCCTTCTTCCTCCTCCTCTTCCCCTCATCCTGTACCTCCCATTCGTTCGTTTTCTCTTTTACTTGCCATCTTATAAATTTCTCTTCTTCATCCTCTCTTTCTTCTCGTTTCTTTTTAATGAGTAATCTTGTCATCGTTTTCTCTTTGCTATTCTCTTTTCCTGTCTCGCACTTAATCCTCCTCCTCCTCCTCGTTCTTCTACTTCTTCTTTTCCTTCTCCTATTTGTATCCGATTTCCATTCGTCCTACTACCTTAATTCCTCTATTCCTACTTCTCATTCTCTTCTTTCCTACCTTTTCACTCCCTCTACTTCTGTCATTCATCCTTTCCTTTCCTCTTCTTTCCTTTTTTCTCTCCTGTCTCTTCCTTTTGCCTTATCATTGTCTTCATCTCGTTTATCGTGCATTTCATCAGTTTTGTCTCGTCGTCTTCACCTCATCAACTCTGTCTCCCTTCGTCACCATCGTTTACTCTCTCATTTCTTTTGCTCGTCTTGTCTTCTTGCTTCTTCCTTCCCTCTCTTCTCTTCTTCCTTCTTCCCTCCTTCCTCTTCACCCCTTCTCTCTCTTTCCTCTTCATCCCTCATCTCTCCCTCTTCATCCTTCCTTCCTCTTCATCCCTGTTTCCTCTCCAACCTTTCTCTCGCCTTCATCTTCATCCCTCCCCTCTCCTTCCTGTTCATCCCTCCTCTATCTTTCCTCTTCATCCCTCCTTTCTCCTTTCTCCTCTTCTCTCCTCCCTTCAATCTCTTCTTTATAACTTAGTGTACAACCACTACTAAAAGTCCTCTCCCCTTCCCTGCTTGTCTCTCCATGGGCTTCGATAAATCAGTCAAGTATGTCCGTAGCAACCGTCGCTGATGAATTTATTTAGCGAAGGGTCAGTGACATTAGTGTACATTGCTGTGATTTTACTGACTTGATTTTCTACTTAATTTTTTTTTGCATCGTTCTTACTTCTATGCTCTAAACTTTCTCAAGATCTGGAGAGCTCTATTGTTGTGCTCCATTTAACGCCAGACTCATTATCGCTGTTAAGGAAGCTCCCTAACACCTCAGCCTAGGCGATTTACTTGGCTTATGACACTTCCTCCTCTGTGTTACTTAAATCACAGTAATATCACCATACTCGGCATAAATAAGTTGCAAAACAATATGAACTAGTCGTATGCAAAATTAAATCGCTAAGGAAGAGGTGTTAGGGAGCTTCCTTGACCGACGAGAATACGAGCCTTAGTGTATTCTTGTGTTTTATTCATGCAATCTAAGTTTATACTAAAGAGGTATAATAAGGAAAAAGAAAAAAAAGAAGAGGAGAGAATGGGGACTTCGAAAAATAAATCGGTAAGGAAGATGCGCTGGGGAGCCTCCTTACCCTACTAGAATACGGGCCACTGTCATCATTTACCCTTTCATGACCGGGATAACTCAAGTGTTTTTTCCAGCTAGCGTTTTTCGAGTGAGTCATAGGAGCCTGAGAGTGACAAAATGATCTTCTGTTTCCATAACTTCCTGTTTTGTTTCTTTGTGTCTTTGCTCTCTCTCTCTCTCTCTCTCTCTCTCCTAACAAGAATAAAATAATATATATCTATTTTTTTCCCCATTCCTGCTTCACCTCCGTCTTTCCCTTTCTCAGTTTTCCTGTTTCTATTTAAGTCCTTCTTCATCCAATTTTGCTCCTCTTCTTTCTCTCCTTCCTTTCTTCCTCTCTTCTTCTCCCCTTCCTTCTTCTCTTCTCTCCTTCCTTCCCTCGTCTCTTCTTCTCTCCTTCCCTTCCATGTCCTTCTTTCTCACTGTTCGACTCGTCCTCTTTATGTATTTTTCTATTTCCTCTCTCACCTTCCTCTCCCCCTCTCCTATCCCTCATTCATCTCAGTTGTTTGCTCACGTTCCTTTCCTCCCCTTCTTTCTTCTTTCTCTCCATACCGCCTCTCTCCTCGTCAATATTTGTTTCATCTCTCTTTCCATCCTTTCTCTTACTTCTTCTTCATCCGTTTTCTTCCCAACTCCTCTCCTGCTTTTCTTCCTTCTTCCTTCTCTCCGTACCACCTCTCTCCTCCTCAATATTTTCTTTTTTTATTTTCTTTACGTCCCTCTTTTCTCTTACTTCTCCTTCAGATGTTTTCTTCTCTGCGCCTCTTCTTTCTCTCCCATTCCTCCTTCTTCCTCTCTCCCCCTCCTCCTCTTCTTCCCACATCTCTCTTCCTCTCTTCCTCCACATCTTTCATCTTTTTCATTCCACCTCCCTTTCTCTTGCTTCCTCGGCAGTTGTTTTTCCTCCTTCCTTTCTTGCCTGTCTCCATCTTCTTCCTCTACACTCTCTCTCCTCCTTCCTCTTCTCGAATTGTTACCCAAAGTTCCTCTCTTTTCCTCTCTCTCTCTCTTTCTCTGTCTTTCTATCTTTCTCTCCATCCCAGGTTCCTCTCTTTTCCTTCTTTTTCTCCTACTTCCTTCACTCTATCTTCCCTTCTTTCGTCTACTCTACAGTCGAATGGTATGCCCTCTCTGTCTTGTTTCGCTTCTCCCTCAATCCCCCTTTTCCTCACCTGCGGTTCTTTTCCTACGTCCCCCTGCCCCTTCTTTCTCTCTCTCCCTTTTGCTTTTCTCTCCTTTCTCTCCCTGTCTCCCTCCATCTTCTCTCCAGCGCTGCGGTATGCCTTGGACCATGGGAGACAAAAGCAGCAACAAAGCAAAGGCGAGATGGTTCCTGGGAGTCACCCTTGAAAACAGATGACGCCACCTGCTGAAAAATGATGCGGAGGGGGCGTGTCGAGTGGGGGGAGGGGGAGGGGGAGTGAGAGGGGAAAGGGAGAGTGGGGAAGGGGAAGAGGAAGGGAAGGGGGAAGAAAGTGTCAGTGCAGGAGAAGGAAAACCTGAAAGCGATGGAAAGGTAGGAAGGATACCTGAAGATGAAGGAAAGGTAGGAAGAGGAGTACAGAAAAGTGTTAAAGAATAGGTGTTGGAAAAAAAGGAGAAAAATTTCACTAAAGGAGAAGGGAAAGCTGCAGAGCAAGGGCAGGTAGGAAAGGAAGCGAGGGGAAAATGGTGGGAGGAGGAGGAGGAAAAGGAAAAAGGAATGGGAGGGAAAGGAGGGCTGGAATGGGAAAGGGAAGAAGAGAGGAAGAACATGCATGAGGACGGGGAGGAAGGGGCAGGGAAAGGAAAGAGGGAAGGGGAGGGAAGGAAAATGTCGGTGAAAGAGGGGAAACTGAAGAGGAGGGAAAGGCAAGAAGAGAGGAAGAATGCGAGGAGGGAAAGGAGAGGTGTCTGCAAGGAATGAAGGTTGCAGAGGGAAGAGAGGAGGGGAAGGATGGGTGCTGAAAGGGAAAGGCGGATGAGGATACTGTCGACGATGAGAGAGATGCAGAGGGAGCTGGAAAAGAAGGAAATCTGGAGAGAGGAAATCTGGGGAGAATGGAAATGATACTGGAAAAGAGGAAGAGGAAGGAGAGGGGGAAATGAGGAAGGGATATGGAGGTTGAGCAGGGAACGGAGAAAGATAAAAAAAAGTGTGGGGATAAGAAGGGAAAGATATGGCAGCAGAAAGGGATATGAAACGAAGTGTTGGAAAAAAGAGGAAGTGATAAAGAAAGAGTTAGAGGAAATTGGTAAGGGAAGGGATGTAAGAAGGGGAGGCAGAGTCAGGGAAGGGGAGAAAGCTGGAAGGTATACAAAGACAGGGATAGAAGAGGAATAGATGGAAAAGGAAATGATCAGGAGAAAAGAGGAACTGTAAGGAAGGGGATCTGAGAGATAAATAGAGGGAGAAAAGAAGCCATTAGTAAGAGGTTTGAGAGAAGCACAGAGGAGGGAATTAGAGGGGGAGGGAAAGGACAGGAGGAGGAGGAAGTGTAGGAAGAGAATGAAATGGGGAGAGAAGAGAACAGGTGAAGGAGGGAGAGGAAAAGGAAGAATGAGCGGAGAACAACTGTATTTTAGAAAGTGAGATATTGAGAGGGAGGGAGGAGGAGTGTTAAGGGAGTGATGAACCGGAGGGAGGGGGAAAGGAAGGAAAGGGAACAGGAGGGAGGGGGAAGGGGAGGACTGGAAGGGAAGGAAAAGAGGATAAAATGTTCTGGAAGGGGAGAAAGTTAGAGAGGAAGGTTAGAAGTGCATCGGTAAAAAAAAGGAAGAAAAGAGTGGATAGTAATGACGAGAGAGAGAGAGAGAGAGAGAGAGAGAGAGAGAGAGAGAGAGAGAGAGAGAGAGCGTTTAATGTATCCACCCACCTCTCTCCCTCTCTCTAATGAAGCACGTCTATTGTTCCATGATAAAACTCAGGACCCGAGAAATGCATTCATGGAACACTGGCACTGATGACTTTGCAGTGTGATCAAGGACTGCAGTATTATTATTCGCTAAATTATACTTAAATAAATAGCATAAAGATGATTGATTTTTTAACCCTTTGATGATGTGTGTTTTTTTTTTTTTTTTATTCTTGTTACTACCTTACAGTTACTCTGTTAAGGAAAATACCCTGATAGTTGAGACAGTAGTGTTGTTGTTGCTCTGTCTATGAACGTGAACCCCGTGGACTGCAGGCTGAGGTTTCCCTTCTCTGGCAGTCTTCCTTCTGCTTTCGGGGTACGGGGAGGGAGTTGAGGGAAGTTTGTATAACCTCGGAATGGAATCGACCCGTTATATTTGTGCCACCACGTGAAGGCGCCCCTCTCCAGCATCAAGGGAATAATGAAGGTTGCATTCAGTTTCCCTCGTTACAGAAATTTCTTTTAAACTGAAGAAGATCGTCTTAAATGAGGGAGAATATTACTTTAACAGTTTATTGTAATCATGGGGAAGGTAAAGTTATAACTGAACTCCGATGATAGAAACTGCATGTATTAAATAACCAAGAAAACTGATTAATGCTTCAAAGAGTACATTGGTAGTATTTCAGTCTGTGTTGTACAATGTTCCAGTAATCTCTTCTCTCAGGTGATATCTGAGTTAAATGGATGGAGATTGTAACAAGATTCGGGTCGATTTCAAATTCGATTCAGCCGATCGCAGGCGCCTGAATATTTATGGACTTACTAGGAGCGATGTTGATGACGGTGATGAAGTTGACAATGGTGACAGCGAGAAGCGATGACCCTTGCAACACGTGCCACATACAACACGCGTATTAAGTGGGAAGTTATTTTAGCCCATCATGTTTGACAATCTCAGGGTCCTGTGACTCACTTTCAGCCAAATAAAATCGTCTGCCGTTAATTGGAATAGATTAAAAGCGTTATCCCCAAAATAAAAAGGTTAACTGCTTGTCCTTATTCTCCTTTTACCCATCCAGTACGAGACGTCTTCAAGATTTCGTTAGGCGTCTGGCGGTAACGACAATGATTCATTAAAGACTTTATATTGACGAGGATAACTGGGATCTATTTCTACCCTAGTCGCTAAAAGAGAACTTCCCTAAGCTTAAGCTGAAGAGAGTTGTTTGACGGTAATATGAAAAGACAATGATGCCATGGTAGTTGAGGGGATGAAGGTGTAATGATGACAGTTCGTTGGCCATAATGAAGAATGAGAAATTGATGATGACGATGATGATCATGAAGAGAACCACAAAAAAACAAAAAAATGAAAAGAATACACCCCATACCACAAGTTACAAGCAATCGAAGAGAGCGAGGTAAAAGAGCGTGAGGAGAAGTCAAGAGTTTGGGGGTGAAATAGGAGTGGGTGGAGCTGTGCGGGGCCACACCAGATGCAGACAAACAACCCGATCCTTCTCTTCCATGCTCCCGCCTTGCCCTTCTGCCGTGTGGAACGCTGGGGTGGAAGATACGAGGTTGGGGAGGGAAAAAGTGGGGTTAGGGGAGTGGTTGAGGTCAAAGGTGTGGGTAGGGGTGGGGTGGAAAGAGAGGGAACGAGAAAGAGACAGGGATTTGATGATAGGAAGGTAGGTTGGTGGGTGGTGATGAGATGAAATAAGAGTTCGCGAGGAGAAGGACCGGGGAGATGGGACGGAAAGAGGGAGGGAAGAAGGGAAATGGGGCAGTGGAGGTGGATGAAAGGTGGAAAAAAATGGGAAAGTGGGGGTAAGATGAATATTGGAGAAAGGTGGAGATTGAGGATGTAGACATTCTTGCTCTTGCGGTGTGTGGCGGTGGGGTGGAAAGAAAGGGGTGGGGGTGGGTGGGTTAGGATTTGAGGGTGAAGGCATTCGAGTAATGCAAGTGTAAGAATGAAGTAGGGAAGAAGACTTGGATAAATGCATACATATTACACGGGAATCATTAAACGTAAACCGTAACTTCACGCTGAGTCTTACATTTCCTTTAGAATACAACCTACAACTCAATATTATATGCAGGTCCCCAATTGGACAGCTGGATGAACAGGGATAAACAGGAAACAAACTTTGTCTGAGAGTCTCACCGGGCCAAGAGGGAGGGCGGGAGTGAGGTGAGGATGAGACAGCCAAGGGACAAAAAGGGTAGCGGAGGGGGAGGACTGAGGCTGGGATGTAGTTATTTTTCCTCTTGTCCCTCTTGTAGCTTAGGGCAATAAGGATGGGAGGACACGGGTTGGGGAGGAAAGGATTGGGCATGGATTAAGGACTGGGGAAAGAATTGTAAATGTTTCTACTTTTGTGATTTGGAATAAGAGGAGGGAAGACGTGGGGATGAGAGGAGGGGTTAAACAGAAGGATTAGGGTTGGGATACAGACGGGGGTTGGGATGAAGGCTAAATGATCCACCTTTTATTGTGCTCTGGGGCAGTGGGGTTACGAAGAGGGTTGACGGTGTAAAGTCCCGCTATTGTCTCATGGGATTCAGCGCAACGGTGCTGGAATAAGACGATAGAAAGATTTAAAGAATTGTTGTTGGAGGTTCACTGTGCATGAGCAACATTTAAGAGGATATTATGGTGTTGCAGGAAAAATAAATCCCTGAGGAGGACGCATAACGAAAGATTCAGTACCAGCTATAATACTCATATTGTCCTCAGCGCGGCATGTGTTTTGGCTGCAATGCTTACTGTATGTATGTGTGTGTGTGTGTGTGTGTGTGTGTGTGTGTGTGTGTGTTTTCCTGAATGTATGTATCCTGTCATTACATTGTCTTCGTTGTATATGCGCCCCGTCTGTGTCGCATGTGTGTCTTGCCTATCCTTTTCATTTCCTAGTTACTGATATGTCTGTATCATGTCTGTTTCTCTGTTCTGGGTATGTTTGAGCCTCCGTCTGTGTTCCGCTGTGCTCTGGGTAGCAATAATGTCTATGTCTTACCTATCATTACCTTGTCCCTGATGTCTATAGGCCCTTTCTGTGTCCTAGCTGTATCCTTACCCTGTGTTTTCTCAGTGTATGTGTTCTGCTATTTGGGGAGAGGTAATGTATGTGTCCTGTTTATTGCTACTTTGTCTGTGCCTCGTTTGGTCTGTGTCTGTGTCCCTTGTGCACCTTGGGAGGCGGAGGTAATGGTAGGCAGATGTGTGTGTGTGTGTGTGTGTGTGTGTGTGTGTGTGTGTGTGTGTGTGTGTGTGTGTGTGTGTGAAGGGAGTGAGGGACCGCGCAAGACCTCCCCGCCTCTGAGTTATGCCGCACCTTATTGCCTGGCTGGGAAAACTGTTTTGAAATGCTACCCCTCTGACTCCCTCCCTCCTCTCTCTCTCTCTCTCCTTGCCTACATTACCCCCGCCAAGCCCCTCCAAGGAGATCATGTTTTTGGCTCTGTTAGTCTGTCTGCCTGTGTTATGGGAAAATACTGGACTGAATTACACAAAACCTGAAATGACTATGGGGAGCAAAAAGAGGAAGAAGTTATTATACATGGGGCGAAAATTATCCAAGGTCAAGGTCAGGGTTATGAAAAACATGAGTCACTAAATTATGCAAATCTCATGAATGAAACAAAAGACTCAAGCGTTATACAAGGCCTTTTCATGGTGAAGGTATGCGCTCCATGAATGCTTCCCCCCCCCCCGCTCTCTCCCGTCTTTATTCCTCCCTTTAAATTCCTTGCCTTCACTTCTTTTCTCTTTTCTCTCTTCCTCTCCTCCTCTTATTCCATCCTGCTGTTTCTCTCCCTGTTTCATTCTTTCCTCCCTCCCCTTTGTTCCTCTCCCTCTCTTCTTTCTTTCCTCCCTCTTCATTCTCTCCTAGACTTCACTTCTTCTCTTTTCCCTCATTTTTTGTCATTGTTTCTTCTTCTTTCCTCTCTTTCTCTTGTTTTCTTTCTGCTCTCTAAAATTCCTCATCTCATTACCTTCACTGTTTTTTTCTTCCTCCCTCTCTTCCCATCCTCACCTCCATGTTCTCCTTCCTTTCCTCCCTCTCCACTCCTTCTTTTTATCCTTTTCTCTCTTTCCTTCTTCCCTCCCTCCCTCCTTCTCATTTTCCTCTCTCCTCATCCTCCTGTCTTTCGTTTTTTGACATCCCTCATATTCCTCTTTCCTCTTAGCTCTTTCCTTCCTCTCTCTACCTTCCTGCTTTTCTTCTCCTTCTCTCCCGTCATCATTCTATCTTTCGCTTTTCCTTCTTTTCCTCTCTATCTCTCTCTCTCTCCCTCCCTCTCTCTCTCTCTCTCTCTCTCTCTCTCTCTCTCTCTCTCTCTCTCTCTCTCTCTACGTTTCCTCCCCTTGCTTTCCTACATCTCTCCTTTCCTTTCCTGCCTCTTATCTCTTTCCTTTCCTCCTCTCCTCTCTTTCCTTTCCTCCCCCCACTCTTTCCCTCCCCTGGGTGGGAAAACTGTTTTGATTAATGTTATCCCTCTGCTCTCGTCCCTCTCCTCACCTTTCATTGCTCTCTTTTACTCTCTTTCCCTTCCTCTCTCTCTCTCTCTCTCTCTTATCTCCTCTTTCTCCCTCTTCTCCCTTCCTCTCTCCTCCCTGTCTAACCCCCCCTTTACTTGCTTTCCTCCTCCCTCTCTTATTTGTACTAACTTTCATCTTCTTCTCCTTTCATTCCTCTTCCGGTGTATTACTTTCTCTACTTTTTTCTTCAGTCTTACCCTCTTTCTTTCTCTTTCTTTCATTAATTCCTCATTCATCGCTCACCCTTCTCTCCCGCATCGTCTCTTTCTTCTTCCTCATCTTCTTTTTCTTCCTATTATTATTATTATTATTATTATTATTATCATTATTATTACTGTTATACCCTCTAAGTTGATCCACTCTTCTCCTATTACACCTCTCTTCTCTCCTTCACCTCTCTCTTCCTTGCTTTATTTTTTCCCCTCTTCTTCTGTCCTTCTCACCTGTCTTACTTCTCATCCATACGTTACCTCACCCGCATTCTTCTCTCTTTAGCAATGTGTCTCTCCTCTCTTTTTCCCTTTTATCCTTCCCTCCTCCCCTCCCCTCTCCTCTCTTCTTCTCTCTCTCCGTCTCTCCTACCTTCAGCTCTCTTTTAGGTCTTTCATTCATACGTCTCTCATCTCTGTTTTATATCTCCCTTCCTTCCCATCTTTCCTCTCCTCTCTTCAGTCTGTCTTCCTTTCCCTTCCTTTCTTTTAGCTGTTCCTTCCTTTCTTCCTCCCGCCCTTCGTTCGCTCCTTCCTTCCTTCCTTCTTTTCTTCCTTCTTCTCTTCTCTTTCTTTAATTCTTGCTTCCTTCTCTCTCCTCGCTTTTATCTCTTTCTTCCCATCTTCCTTCTTATTCCCCTCTGTGTCTCACTTCCTTTACCACCTTTTCTTCTTTATTTTTTTTACCTTTTCTCCTTCCCTCCCTATCAGTCTCTCCGCCAGGTCTTTCTTCCTTCCCTTCTTCTCTCTCTCTCTCTCTCTCTCTCTCTCTCTCTCTCTCTCTCTCTCTTTTCTCTCTTTCGATCTATCTTCCTTCCTTACCTACCTCTCATTCAGATCTTTGTTCCTTCCTTTGCTCCTTCCTTCCTTCCTTCTCCCTCTTTTTCGATTTTTCTTCTATCGCTCCTTATCTCTCCTCTTCTTCTCTTGTTTCCTCTAATCATCGCTTCGCAGTTCTCCTGTCTCTCTTTTTCTACTCTCTTCTCTTTCTCCACTTTCTCCCGGGCCCTCATTAACGCCCATTTTTTCTTCTTTCAGTGTTCTTTATGTCTTTCTCTCTCTCTCTCTCTCTCTCTCTCTCTCTCTCTCTCTCTCTCAATTTTGTTTGCCTAAAATATATATGAGAAAAATAGCTAGTATGACATTCAGAACGGAAAATATTAGCAACAAAAAATTAACGAGAGAGAGAGAGAGAGAGAGAGAGAGAGAGAGAGAGAGAGAGAGAGAGAGAGAGAGAGAGAGAGAGAGAGATTAAAAAGATACATAATTACAAAAAACACATTCCCTTGCTGCTCTTACTCACGTGCTTGCTTTACCAGATAAGTGACAGCCAAACACCCCCTCAGAGGACATTAATTTAGATCAAACGCGATTTTTCAGATATCGTACTCCAAATGTTTTATCTGAAGTTTTTCTATACGCGTTTGTATGGTTTCAGAGTCTTGTTACATACATACATACATTTATACTTCGTTTACATACATACATTTATGTTTATAGGTACATGGGTCTTTTCATCCACAAATGCATGCATACATACATACGTGCATACACTTACCAACATATCTGCATGAATACCTATATAAAAACATACATTTATTTTTATACACATACAAAATATACGTACACATACATAGATTTACACATATGTCTTCAGGGCTAAGAACAAAAATAAAAAAAAAGAAACGAAAATGTAAAACCCTATTTATAACCTAGGAAATGTGGGGTCTCGTAAGTAAACCAGAGGGGGCTATGTAAAACTTGTACAACTCCACGCTCCTAACTTGCCACATTTCACCTCCGACCGTGGCAGGTAGCGGCCCAAACACCGCCTCATTCGATATTTACCTGGACCTGACTCGAGGTTGTCAGGTGCTGGATCCCCAGTGGCTCTGTGGGCAAGGTTTCGTTTAAAAATTATCCTCAGAGTTTGGAATTTAGTCACGTTTTGTTACATCGGGTCATCGCTATAAACAAACTCACTATCAGAGGTATAGCAGATGATTGGCTACATAGTCTTTTCTTATAACTCTACTTGTAACGTATATAGGAAGAGAAAAATCACCTCAAATGCGTTATTGAAATTCCCAGTGATTTATTTGGATATTTTTATAATCACTGACTTGAAGTAGTTTATCATTATGCGACTAGTAAATTGACGAATATGGAAATAACATAGATAATCTTTACCATGAAATAAATATTAACAGGGAGTGAAACATGTCCATTTTCAACCCTTTCTCTGTTCTAGACATACCCAGTTACTATAGATATAAACAATCAGGTACCTTCTTCGGGTTAACTTCAGACAATTTAGTTTACTTAGAAGAAAACCCACCAGTTTAAAAGTTAAAAATTCCAGTTAACTCTTACGTTCCTTTTCTTACAGGTAGGCTAACCCAAGTCGATTTTTTTATATGAGAGAAAAGCTAACAGTATATTGATATAGAACTGAACCACTGTACGAAATAATAAAATAACAGCGGCACTTAGTAGAGAGTGTACCTTCGCCATGATGCACTGATTTAGGACTGAGTTAAAAGTTACACCTGTATCCTTCACCTCTGCTGTACCTTCATCTAAAATTTTATCACGTTTAATTTGTGTACAGGTAAATCCTTGCAGAATTATTTCGATTATTCCTCCACTTTTTTCAGCCCGGTTAACATACACACATACAGATAAAAACAGCCTCACCATGTATTTTACCCACACCTAAAAATAAATAGATAAATGAGTAAATAAAGTAAATAATTATATGTACTTGAGTGGTATCACAAGAATAACTAGCTCACAATTTCCGACACTGCCACATGAGTCGAGTTTAGTTCTGTTAAGGGTTCTGTTAATCATTTCAAGACTCATCTCACACAAGGGTAAAGTTCTATTGCTTCGTAGAGGGTATAGTGGTGTTGCAGAGAAATTATACTAACTTAACTCCGTCAGGTCTCTGTAACTCACTCACTGCTGAATAATGTCATCTGAGGTTTGCTGAATAACACACACACACACACACACACACACACACACACACACACACACACACACACACACACACACACACACACTGAGAGAGAGAGAGAGAGAGAGAGAGAGAGAGAGAGAGAGAGAGAGAGAGAGAGAGAGAGAGAGAGAGAGAGAATTTCCCGGACAATGGGAGAATTGACAGCGTCAGTATTAACACACTTAACCCGCATTCATGCCCGTTAAGAAAGCTCCCCAGCACCTGTTCCTTAGCGATTTATTTTAGGATACGTCTGGCTAAATTAATACGGTAAATCTGCACTTCATTAATGCAGAGTATGGAGAAATTAAAATGACCTATGCAACTCACGAGAAGGGGGGTTAGGAGTAATAAGCAAACTAAATCGCTTGGGAAGAGGTGTTAGGGAGATATCTTATCCTACAAGAATACGGGATTTTGTCTTCCATAACTCATTCTAAGTTTGAATAAATCGCTTGACGTCAGCTGCAACGAAATACAAGAGCAATTCCGACCATGAGAGAGCTAAGTCGCAGCCCATAAAGCATTTCTTGCCTGGAGGTCCTTAATTTGCAGCGAGACAGCCTTCCACCCAACTTGATAATGATGATGATGAGTATTAGTGGCTGGGTAATTTAGCTTAATGGTGGGCGGGATCCTGATTAACGTGACGCAGATTGTAGCCTCACTGAATAACGAGGCGATAATTATGTGTGACGGTGAGTGGGTGACGCAGATGTTGTGGATTCCTCATTCCCTTAATACGGTGTTGGTATTATTTAGATTTGAAGAGACATTTTCTAAACGGAGAGGTTATAAGAGAGTGAGGGTAATATGCATAAATCGCTCTGGAAGAGGGATTACGAACCTTCCAGTGCCACTTTTGGTCGAGATATGCAGACACAACTTCATTAACTCCTTCACCACCAGTACTATCACCAGTAAATTTTATTCAGCTCAGGAGAGACATTTGGAGATAGAGATCAGATACAGTCTTCATTAACCCTTCACTGCAGTATTCCTAAGTTGCGTAGAATCGTCTAGAAGCAGCAAAAATACACCAATTAAAGACGTGATGGTAGTGAACTGATAAAGGCTGATCTATACATAACTCTCCTCTTCATTATCATTCGGTGATTTCTCTAGTTTTGTGGGTTCAGTATGCACTAAAGGAGAGCTAGATGTAAAGCGACAGATATACAGTAAGATAGCTTGCAACAGAGTATAGTCTCTCTTGGAAAGCTAAGTTCATAGCAGAGCCTAACATGTATTTCCCAGAAGATTTAATTTGTAGACGCTTTGTGCATTATTAACGAGGTGCATATCAAGAGAATTTGTAAGCGCAAACAGCGATACAGTTCTACGAACACAGAGGCAACTATTGTCGTCGGTTGAGGAAGCTCTCTAACACCTTTTCCTAAGCGATTTATTTTTGGATATGGCTGGTTAATATCCTTTTGTACGCTAATTATGCAGAGTGTGGTGATATTAGAATAATTTGAATGACAAAGAAAAGGACAGTGCGGTGAAGTAAATGAAATAAATCGCTTAGGAAAAGGCGTTGGGGAGCTTCCTATTGATGTATAGTCGAAATCCAGACTTAGAGGAACAAGCGAGACAGTAACACACATATAGCTGCCTGATACAGTATTAGAGAGAGAGAGAGAGAGAGAGAGAGAGAGAGAGAGAGAGAGAGAGAGAGAGAGAGAGAGAGAGAGAGAGAGAGAGACATCCGTGTACACAGCGTTTATATGTTTCATTACAAACGACCTAGGTACCGTATACAATATTATTTTCTTTGCTGGTACTATGCGATTTTATTCAGCCTCAGAAAGCACTCTAGTAGAAGAGGAGGTTAATGAAGGCTGTATCTAATCCCTCCAGTTCACCTAATCTCGCGTGCGACTAATCGTTTGACGGTACCACGAATTAAATTACGAAAAATTTGCATTTGTTGAAGCTAATAATAATAAGAAGAGAAACCGTAAGGAGAGAAAGAGAATCCTCTTCAGGTAGGAAAAATACCTCTTCTCTAAGTAAACACAGTCCCCTGGAGTTGGCAAAATTAAGATACAAAAGAGTTCCTAGTATTAAATTGGTCAAAGATGATACGATGCATTTTTCCTCCACCACGGCTAACCCTTTCAGCTCAAAAAACCGTCAGGAATCAGCAGGAATTAAAATACGAGAGTAGTGGGTTTGTTAAAGTTGCTAGAGATGAGAGGATAGCTATCGACACAGGGAGAAGAACTAAGAGATTTTTTAATATATTTTTATTAAACTCCTGCTTCAAAATTCTCTGTCAAGCTGAATATACTGCGATCGTTCGGAGTTATCTCGACGTAAGGTACAAAAAGAAAAAAAGTCCTGGTATTAAAAATGCTAGAGAAGAGAGGAGAGCTGGCAAGAAAGAAAAGGCAGTCATCAAGAGAGTAACCCCATCCAGTTCGAAAAATGTCCCCAGAGTTTAATATAATCATCTGGAGTTGCCATGAATCTCTCCACAAAAGATGTCCTCGTGTTAAAGCTGTTAAGGAGGAGAGGACAGTTAGCAATGCAGAAAGGAGATTATCTGGGGAGAATTTTTACGTCTTATATCTTGTCCCTCCAGTTCGAAAAATCTCTATAAAGCTTAACAAGAAAAATACCTCCTCAGTTGACGTTCTCGTTTTAGAGATGTTAAGGAGGAGAGGACAGTTAGCAAAGCAGAAAGGGGATTTTCATGGGAGAATTTTTACCTTTTATATCTTGTCCTTCTAGTTCAAAGAATCTCTCTAAACCATAACACGAAAAATATCTCCTAAATTGACGTCCTTGTTTTACAGATGTTAAGGAAGAGAGGACAGTTAGCAAGGCAGAAAGGGGATTGTCGGGGGAGAATTTTCACCTCTGTTATATTATTCAAATTCGAAAATATCTCTAAATCTTTGCCAGAAAATTATCGCCTAAACTGAATATATTTTTCAGGAGCTGGGAGGAATTTACCTACAGAAGACGTCTAGATATTTATGGTGTTAACGAGAAGAAAGATTATTGAAAGAGAGATTTACCTCGGCTGTGTTTAACCCTGTAGGTTCGTACAAAAAATAATAATTAAAATACTCTCTTGAACCCAACTACCAAAAGCATCATCATTTTAAAGTTCTTATGGAGGAGAAGAAAGTTGGGAAGACAAGAAAGAAAATTATCAAGAAACTAACCCTTCCAGTCTGTAAAATCTCCCCTGAAAGGAAAATGGTGGTCTGGAATTCAAATACCCGAGGCATTCCCTTGCTGAAGCTATTAAAGACAAGAGGAAAGTCGGCAGTACAGGCAAGGGAATTATCGCGAAAGAGTACTTACTGCCACTGTATCTTATTTCTTGAGTCCCAGAAACATCCATTAAGATGAGAATAATCGTCTATAATTTTCAAGAGTAAAAGACGTCAAACTATTGAAGCTTTTGGCTCCCCTCAAGAGCGGAACAACTCTAAGTGTATCTCAGGAAACGACAGATGATTTTATTCAGGTAAGTGTAAATATTGAGACCATTTACCTTCTCATCTTGGAAAAAAAAGAGGCTTGTATTCCCCTCCAACTATCTCCAGACAATTATATTAAGCTGAAAGTGAATCCTAGGAGCCTGAGAGTGCTAAAGAGGAGAGGATAGTTGGCAGGACAGGAAAGGGAATTATCAAGAGAGCGTTTTTACCTCGGCCCTACCATTTGAGGCGAGGACGAGCCATTTCGAGCGCTATTACCACTGCCTACCCCGGCCACTCTACTCACTCCGGCACAAAGGCAAGACGATAAAGAAGCCAGGAGGTGTGCAGTGAGGGACCGAATATATGAAAACAATTAGGTGTGGTAAAAGGAAGGCGAGGAGAAAGTACATGGTTCCCTACACATGCGAAACATTATATGTGGTACAATCAGATCACTTCAAAACTGACTGTCTGTCCGCCTGTGTGTGTGTGTGTGTGTGTGTGTGTGTGTGTGTGTGTGTGTGTGTGTGTGTGTGTATCAGTCTCACTATCTACCTACCAGCCTACCTACCTACCTGTCTATCTATATCTCTATCTGTCCGTCTATCTATCTATATTAGTAATAGAGGGTCCTGATATGAAAGCAATTAAAAGTGGTAAAACCAAGGCATAAGTAAAACTATAAGATCCGCTGTTTGTAAGATTTCAAGCGTTTATAACTATAATTAATTCATTGCGTGTCTCAGTGCCATGGGAATGAGAGTTCTGACACACAATGGCAATTAAGCGTGGAGAAAGGAAGGCATAAAGAAAAATGATAAGGTTATGTATTTATATGTTATCTGTGCATGCCTTTCTTTTCTTTTTTTCTGGGGGGGGGTTACTCTTGTCAGACGATTTTATTGAGCTTAAGGATTTTTTTTTTTTTTTAAAGTTAGAAAGGTTTACTGCAGCTCTCTTCAGCCTCTTCACTACTTGGGGTGTTTATTCTGTGGAAAATCGTCTGGCAGAAAGAGAAAATAAGCTTCATTTTGCTTAAAGGGTACGATTGTTAGCCAAAACGTAAATGTATTGAAACCAAAGGTAAACTCGTTGTACTGCTGGGAAGACTGGGGAAATTGGGATGATATTCGGTAGTATTGAGGCCAGACAGAGACTGCTACAGGACAGTTCCATTCCCACAACACCAAGCCGATTAATAATTCCTTGCTTACCGACAGTCGTCTCTCTGTTTTCGCTGTTTGTATGCGTATGCTGACTTCTCCGACACTGTTCTCGACGTTAACTTACTCATCCAGCCGACGTCTTTTGTATATAATCAAATAATGTATCTCGACAAGGATAGCAGCAAAAGGGGACACCAACACAGTACAGTCAGTGGTAGAAATCTACGCGTCTTGACTTCCGAACTAACCAACAGACAAATACGTTTGATAACTAAGATCAACTCAGCATAGTCCCTTCAGGTCCTTACAGTACTAAGACAGAGGAGAGATAGAATTGACCCTGCTTCTTAACTATCATTTACAATCGTCATACTCTATTCACAGGAGTTGCCACACGCTCATGGGTATTGGGAATGAAGGGCAGGAGGACGTAACATCATCCACTTCTATTCAGCCTTTTCTTTTGTGGTATATGACAGCCTACACCAACAAAAATCTGAAACATTTCTCACTAGACCCCACTGATCATTCTAAGGTTTATTTTAGTCTCCTCATTTCTTAACCTGTCGAAGGTCATGGAGAGCGAGTGATGCCTTATAAATCGTTTAATGCCGGTTTGCTTTGTTCCTCATATGTTTTATAACCTGGATAATTGATACATATGTGGTTCGGAATTCTCTCTCTCTCTCTCTCTCTCTCTCTCTCTCTCTCTCTCTCTCTCTCTCTCTCTCTCTCTCCGTTTCCTCCTTATCGTGTCTCGTCTGTTCACTCCCCATACTTCTGATCTCCGCATTTTCCATATCTATCTCTCCTTACGGTCTTGCTACTTTAATGCACTCTAGTCAGCCATTTCCCTGAGTACACTACAACGCTTGTGTGCATATTCTCGTCGGTTGAGGAAGCTCCCCGACACCTTTTCCTAAGCGATTTATTACGCTTATTACACACTGTTGTCCTCTTCGGGGTTACACATACTCTTCCAATATCGCCATACTCTGCGTAAACAAGGTACAAAATTATATTAACCAGCCGGATCCAAAAAAAAAATAGCTGAGGAAAAGATGCTAGGGACCTTTCTTACCCTACGAGAATAAGGGTCCCTAAGTCGCTTCATTTCCAGCATCACTTCGTTTCGATCCCAACATTTCTTCTCTGATCAAGTCCTGTCCCTTGTATTTTTGGTCCATATTTTGTACAGGTATAGAACACTCTACACCTGTCTGTCTTCACACCTGACTATGATGCACACCTGAACAATTAATGATCTTTCCTTCTGCACATTCCTCAACACCTGTAATACGTTGCCTCCTTTCTTACCTTTATTATTAAGATCCATATTGTTTGTCTGGGAGCGCTGATGAAGGAAATACAAGAATTAATATGCCTTTAGATTTAAAAAAAAATACCGGTTTAGTACTCATTAATAAACCTGTATACTCCTGCTTCTTCAGTTTTATTTTTAGCTATCAGTAAAAGACTTGAGGTGATTGTAAGCAA
>NC_137018.1:5185907-5205907 GCF_032717465.1 Coenobita brevimanus | reverse complement strand
TCTTTATTCCCTAGATGCTCACTTATTTGGCTTCTTTCATTCTCAACTTTCCCTCTTACTTTATCATCTGTTATATTTATTTCTCTTTAACACATATTTTTATAAGCATCGCATGACTAAGTAAATGGGAGCACCGCGAGTTTATTTTTTGGTGCTGAAAGCTTTGAAATAGACCTTTACTACAATCAAACCATTACACATACAGAACCTATTTTCACACCATATGCTCTCATGGCCCATCACCACCCCCAAGCAAAATAGGAGCTCATCTCTCCCATTTTTTCCTCCCCACACCTATTCTTTCACCCTCCCACACTCCTCCACACAGTCGTTCTTGTTGAAAACTTTATAAACTTTCTCCGCAGCTCTTCGGTCAAACCAAAAATCCTACAACAACCATTTCCACAAGGCTTCGTTTCCTGTCCCAGCCTGAACGTCCACCAAATTTCCAAACCATTCCATTCACTCTTTAACCAAGCTACCTTTTGATGGTGACGTGGTGCTACTTGGGTCACATGGGTGGTGAACGTCCTTATTCCTTTCTTCCTTCCTACTTCCTCATCAGCACTTTCTCTTTTTTCCTTTCCTATTTCTTCACTGTTTTATCCTGCTGCTATATTTTTCTGACTATTGATACTTGTGGTCTTCCCTATCGCTTTTTCACTTCTGTTCTTTCCTTGTTACTTGATCTTTCTCCTCACTTAACGAACTCCTGCTTTTCTCCTCACCAGACTAGTGTATAGTTTTCCTTGTTTTTTTTCCTTTATTTAGTAACTGTTTTTTCTTTCTTTCTTTCTTTCTTCGCAATTCTTTTCCTTTGCCTTTTTTTTTTTTTTTTTTTTTGATAGCTTTCTCTTGACACAGCCTCCGTTCATCCCCTCCTTCCCCGCATCCACTTCTTGGTGTATCCATGCTCCTTATGTGCGTATTCTTTTTTTTCCTGTATTTGACCTCGTTTGTTGACTCATGCTTTTTGCCTTCCTTCATATCTTATTATCTATTCCTTCCTTCATATCTAGTGGTTTCCTTTCCTTCCTCCTCCGCTAACCATTTCTTGCATACCTCCTTACGGGTCATTTTTCTTCCTGTCATTGTATCAGGCTATTTCCATTTCTTACTACTTCCATCTTGATTACGCTCTTGTTCTTCCTTGTCTTCTTTACCTGTTCATTCCTTCAATCCATCCATTCTTCCCTCCGGATTCTTCATGAGCCCTTTTTTTTCCTGTTTGTCTGCCTATTTTTTCCTTTGTATCTTTCTTGTCTGCCTTTTTTCATAATTTTATCTTATGTTATCAGTTCCATTCCTTCCTCTCTATCTCATTTTTTCGTTGTCTTCCATCTAAGTCTATTGCTGCCTCTCTCTTGATATGACTGCTATTATTCCTTGCTTCCTTTGCTGACAAACTTAAGTAAATACTAGTACACTTAAACATCCTCTTCTGTGTTATATAAATCCTTGTAATATCGCCATACTCTACATAAATATCGTACAAAAGTTTACTAACCACCCATATAAGAAAACGAACCCTGGCCTTAGCAGAGTTCTCCCGACGATGACAAGGTTAACAGTGATAGCCTTAACCCTCTGAGGTTCCTATGACTCACTCAACTGAACAAAATCGTCTTGCATTACTTGAAATATAAGGCTAGAATATCCCTAGCAGGAGAGGATTAATTAACTTATATTATATTTTGGATTTAAAAGAAGCACAGTAATTCTCGTCTCTCTCTCTCTCTCTCTCTCTCTGCTTAGTTCTTTCTCTCTTCCTTGTCTAACTACACTGTGCTCTTGTTATCTTTATCCTTCCTTGATCCTCTCTTCACCTGACCTTTCACCCTTCCTTATCCCCATCGCTACCATCTCGTTCTTCGTACTTGTCTTCCTTCGTATCAGATCCTTCATTTTCTTTGTCTTTCTCCTAATCTGATCCTTAATATCTCCTCCGCATCGAATCATTTTCCCTTCATCTTCAGTAACAAAATAGTTTCTCTCATCTCGTGTCTTTAACCTCTTCCCCTTCTTATCTGTCATGCTTCTTATCTGATCCTTCACTTTATTCCCCTTATCATCTGACTCTTCTTAATACTTGACCTTCCTCCTTGTCTAATCTTGTCTAATCAATTTCCCCTCTTTCCTTTCTTACTATCCAGTCAGTGTCCATCATATCGTATGCTTTATCATATCAAGTAGGTAGGTTAACGCTCAGACTCCTATGGCCCACTCATATGCAGAAAATCATGTGGCGTTAACAGGGAAAAAATAGAGTTGTCCCTACGCGAAAGGGTCAGTTATAAAAGTATTGACACTCTCAGGTACTGCGCTCACTCTCAGCTTAATGAAATCGCCTCGAGCCAGCTGGATTGAAATAATAAATTTGTCTAGAACTTTAGTGGTTAAAAAAAAAAAGCGTTTGACAGAATGATAATTGTCGTTTGTAAGGGAATGATCTCCAACTACACGAAAGAAATAAGTATGAGATCTGGCAAGTTTGAAAGCATGAGATCTTGCAATGGGAAAAGACTGGGAGTGTAAAAAGAGATATGTAAGAGTAGAACATCCTGGAGAGTCTTCTGCTCTGGTCATCCTTCTTGAATGTTTGCTTCTGTAGAGGACCTTGTGCTTGTTCTTCAGGCCCAAAGCAGACAATTAGGTCAGCTGTGAAATATCCTTGTAGTCAGTGGGTTGCTCTGTGTTTCGAGTATTCCATTCGCTGCCAAGGGGAACAGAATAAATTTTTCACCCAAAATAAGACTGCTGAAGGCTTTACCAGTGGGTGAATGAAGTGTTGACGATTGTCCGTTAGAAGACTGAGGGTAAATCTACTTTTGCTGATTCTGGATACAGCCCTCGTCATTCAAAATAGTCCAAAGGGTAACAATCAAACTGTTTGAACTGAACACGGAACAGTATAAGAAGGCAGTAATAAAAATGAATCTCACTACGTAACACAATGAGGAACGAGGGAGAAAGGTCAAAGTTAATTATTTATTTATTAACTGACGCCAAAAAAAGTGGGAGGAAAGGTTCAAAATCCTCTCCTTGCTCTCTGGTTTAATCATATAGCTCTAAGAAAACTTTTTCTTCTTGTTTTTCTTTTTGTATTTCTCCTTCATTCCATTACACATCTTATTTTCTCCTGCCTTGAGTGCACCCTTCATCTTCGCCCTCATTCTCCCCAGTCACCTCATCTTTCCTTCTTCCTGGTTTGATTTCTCGTTGCTTATTCCCCAAACTCTCTCCTAGCGATCTCTCATATACAGGTCACTACCCTGCTCAGCCCACTCCTCTCTCCTCGCCTCCTGCCCTACATTGCTCGTCTTTTCTCTCCTCCTCACGTTCATCAAACCTGTCTCTCCTATCAGTCACAGGCTCCGATAACACTCTCAGCTGAATAAAATCGTCTGGCCTTTAACTGAACTGAACATTAAGAGTTATCCCAACCACTCTTTGACGCATACAATCAATCTGGGTTGAATATAACTGGAATAAAATACAAGAAAAACGCGATAATGAAAAGGTTATGACATTTTTTGCAATCCTGATTTTTCCTCCCCTTGTCCCTCACCTCCCATCCATTCTCTCTCTCTCTCTCTCTCTCTCTCTCTCTCTCTCTCTCTCTCTCTCTCTCTCTCTCTCTCTCGTTTCAAATAGCCTATGTATCAACCCTGCCTTCCAAAAACCATATGTCTCCTGATTTTTCTTTCTCTTGTACTTCCCTCCTCCTCCATTCTTGTTTCATTATTTATTTATTTTTTCTTTTGGCTCTTCTTTACGTTTATCTAACTTAAAATCTAACTTATGCTTGCCAATCCCAGGTTCGCATTCTTGTCGGTTTGGAAAGCTCCCTAACACGTCTTCCTAAGCGATGAATTTGCTTATTACATTTTGCTGTCCTCTTCTGTATTACTTAAGCCATTTTGCTATCACTATACTCTGCATGTATAGCGTACAAAACATTATTAGCCAGCCGTATCCAAAGTTAAATCGACGAGGAAGAGGTGTTAGGGAGCTTCCTTAACCGGCAAGTACCAGTTGCAACGTCATTAAGCAACTCCCTCATCTCGTTCTTAACTTCTCACCAATTTCTATTACATTCCACCTTATTCTATTGTTTCTATAATTCCTTAACATTTTCCTCCACACCTGTCCTGTTCCGGATGCTTCTCTCTTGATTTCTCCTATTATCCTACACCACATTTCCATTCCCACTTCATTCCTCTTCTTTTCTTCCTCCTCCTTCCCTGTGTTTTCTCCCCTCCTCCTCCTCCTCCTCCAAGTTCTGCACCCGGTTTGAAATGCCTGAGAGGTGCAGCATTATTCAGAGGAGGGAGCCGCTTTTTCTTTTTTGGCAATACTGCAGATTGATCGGAGATGATGTGGCTACGATATTGTAATGTGTGTGTGTGTATGAGAGAGAGAGAGAGAGAGAGAGAGAGAGAGAGAGAGAGAGAGAGAGAGAGAGAGAGAGAGAGAGATACCGTACGGACTTTCTGTTGTCTTTTTCTAAGGTAATAACTGCCTTGAAACAAAATCTCTTCTCTTTATAAATGTTTTTGTCACTTATCGCATGACCTAAAACGCTATCAGTTCCATTCATCGCGCAAAACAATTCCTTTCGTATGGTTTTCGGGCCATTTTATGTGATTACCTGATATTTTTCTCTGCATTACTGAAAGCATACGATTTGTTTCCAAGTTTTCGAAATTTTTTGACCTCGATGTAACAGAATTGTAAAAATTGCCCAGAAACGCTTAATTACGCGGCTCATGCCCACCACTCCCTCATTTTTTCAAAACTTTGTGTAGGATTTTCTGCAAACACAAACGGGCTTATGTTCCGGCAGAAAACAATGTTCTCACTCGCAGTGCCATTTTTTAATCATTTACTTCTTTTCTTTTTAACGTCACAAAGGATTTTAAACTCGTGATTAAGTAGGATCACCAGTATCTTTCTGGACGGCCCTCATTTTTTCCAAGGCAGTCACCATTCACTCGACCGCCACAAATTGCACAGTTTCCTGATGCTATAATTTGTGGAATTTTACACTTCTTTCTTTTATCCTTGGTCTTTACTTCTCTGTAATTCTTAACGTGAACTCTGCCTGCGTCTGACACTTCTGTGAATAAGAATTGTGTGAAATTCTCTGAAATTGAAGAATCGTGTGAAATTCTCTGAAATTCCTACACTGTTACTTTTTCTCTCGTCTATCAGTCTGTCATATGAAAGGAGCAAGGTACCAGGAAAACTTGAGAGAGAGAGAGAGAGAGAGAGAGAGAGAGAGAGAGAGAGAGAGAGAGAGAATATAGCCTACCGTAAGTGCTTGCGTTACAGTCCGCGCCAGCCAACCTTATCTGAGATTCACACCTGTCATTGGCTTCAGTAATTTTCTTCCCCTTGATAAAATGACGATCTGAGCCACGTTCATAGTTATTCGTAAATTTCACACTGGCCTTCCATGAATCGCGGATGGAGAATGAGAGAGCGTAGTTCTATGGAAACGTTAACTGTTGCTTTGTTTAGTCAATAGTGGTGATTTTAACCTTTTTTTGTAGGCATTGTAATTAAAATGGAGGCTTCAAATAACCTCATCTGAAGCGATTTACGCCGCCTACTTCATCTTAATATTCTCTCCTGCGGTATTTGAGTCGTTTTTATTTGGTTCCTTCTTCCTTGCATGAAAAAAAAAAAAAAAAAAGGTACAAGAGGATGGTAAGAGGTCATATGCAAAATAAATCGCTCAGGAAGATGCGCTTCGGTGCCTCAAATGCCATCTGTAATACGGGAGTGATGAAGTACTATGCATTTTATTTTTGATACCTGTTGACAATTTTTAACTTAGACCTTTCGAACTAGAGGGCTTAGATTTTGTTTTATTTAACGTCGTGGCATATAGAGATCCTTCCAAGATTGAACTGAATCGTCTGGAGGTGGCTAGATTACAGCATGAGCGAAGGGGTAATGTGCTGCCTGAGTTGTTCTTGATTGCCATTCGTTTTCCTATGTGATTTATTCTGCTTATTACACCTTACTACACCTTACTGTCCTCTTCTGTGTTAAATTCTTCCAATATCGCCATACTCTGCATAAATAACGCGCGAAAGGATGTTACCCATCCATATCCAAAAATAAACCGCCAAGGAAGAGGTGTTAGGGAGCTTCCTTAACCGATGAGACTATGGGCATTTATTATTCTTCCTCAGTCCTTCTCCTTCCACCACCGCAATCACCACCACGCCATTCCGATGCTGAATACATCCTACATTCCTCACCACGTATTTAGCACCACGCATCACCCTTAGTCACCAGTCACAGTCAGTATCATAGGTCACCACGCAAGAATTATCACTCATCACCACAATATCACCACTCTGCCATATTGCCATAACTCATCACCAACGTTAACATCACCCACAAGCACATTATCATTCATCACCACACCATTAACGTCACAACCCGCCACACTGCTATCCCATTTCACCAATATCACGTCATTACCACTCATCACCACATCATTACTCATTACCACACTACGACCACTCATTTTTTCACCACTGCATCATTGCTCATCACCATAAAAGGACCACTGATCACCACATTCTTACCCCACGTTACCCTAATTCACCTCCACATTATCATTTCATCACCGCATCACCAGTCATCAAATTACCCCTGTCATCACCACCATTAACACCGTTCGTCATTATAACCACTAGTCATCACATTCCTCTTGTCATCACCACATTAGCATTACCCATCATCTCACCACCAGTCACCACGGCACTTTTATCATTATCCTTCCACTACTTATCATCATCACAGTCGCCACCACATTACCTTCATTCACCGCCATCATCGCAACCATAACCATATTTTTCTTAGTCATCACCAACATCGTTATTACTCGTCACTACACTACCCTCAGTCATGACCACATCACCCAAATCACCGCAATTTATCACCACAACACTCGCCAGCACATTATCCTCGATCATAACCACATCCCTAGCACTCAAATCGCCACACAACGTCGTCATCACATCAAACCCAGCAACCGCCACAACCCCATCACTCATCACCACCATAATCCATCACCACACCGCTTTACCCTCAATCAAAACCACATCAACACCACCGGTCATCCTCACACAATCCATCACCACACACGTCACCACATCACCACCACTCATCACCGTACCCTAAGCCCGGGACGAGACTAATATCCACCAGTAATCAAATTTGCTCTTAGCACTGGGAATCACAGACAGCAGGGCCCCCACTCTCCGCCAACCCACATCAATAAACTCACACTCCCGGCCGCGCTCACAGGCCACTCGTGTGCCTTGGTGGGCGGACAAGCAGGGGAAAATGAAAGAATCCGAGAGGTGCTTGAGAATGCAGACTCCGCGTACAGAGGCCGCAGCAGAAGCCCTGAGAGCCAAGAGGAGGGGGGCAGAGAGACGGGGTTTGGTCTCAGTGAACTTCATTAGTGCCTCCTTGACTAAAGCCATCAAGAGCCGGGAATGAAAGAAGGATTTTGATGGTGCAGCGTACACGGGGAATGAAAGCGAACGCCAAATGACTAGCCCTTAGTGTAATCCAACAGGTCAGAGCTGGAACTGAAGTCTGGTTCTGGGTGACACACCTATTTCTCAGCACTTCTCAAATCACCACTATACCAGTTTTACTCTAACTTGGCCTATGAATTGTTGTCCTTCCACTTTGAATGCTGAACTGTACCAATGGCTTAGAATATGATGCTAATAATAAAGCTGTCGTCTCTCTATTCTGAATGCTGAGTTGTACCGATGTATGGCACCAGAAGAAGATGCTGGTGATGAAGACGTGCTATGGACAAAATGCAGAGCCACAGTATTGTCATGGTCTGCCAGTAAGTTATGTGAAATAAGCTGTCAGTGGAAGAAAAGACCTGTCAAATGAAGGTAAAAAGGAGTGTTGACTCTTTTCGAATATCTTACAAAGGATTTTATTACCTTTAGAGGAAATCGGGGCTGAGACATTCAAAACGCATCTTACGACATTGTTTGTTGTTAAGTTTTCACCTTAAGTCCACGAAGACGATACAGTGCGATATTTTTATAAGAATATTAGCGATTTTCTTTTAATGTTTTTTTTTCGTGACCTGCAAGAAAAATATCTAGTGTCTGACGGAGCACTGCAGTAATAGAAAACCTACTAATGAAAATAGGAAGTGGCAAATAATAGAGATAATTTTCACAGCAAGGTCATGGGGGTCAACAGTTTCATTAATATCCTCGTTAGTGTACCTTCCATCATGCACACAAATAACTGAACTTCGTAGTTATGACAAGCTTAATTGAATGGTCATAATGTTGTGTAAATGCAGATGGTAAATTTATACAAGAACTGTTTACAAGTAATAATTTTGGTCGAGTGATTTATTAACTGTCCAATAGCAATCGATCAATGCGCTGTTTAAAGGGAAATTGCACTGATAATATTGCAAAGGAAACTGATTTGATAAAAGACATGACTGGAAATTGAAAATATCAGATGTCAGAGAGGTAATTTGTCATGACCTTTGCAACAGATCCTTGAGTTGCCATCTCATGAGGGCTGAAAAAAACGGACTGAACAATAGACTTAATAATGTAAAATTTTGAATCGCAAGAGATGTCCTTGGAGGTTAATGAAAGTAGAGTAACTGGGAGAATAAATTAAATTATTGGGGAAGAACCAGATGGAAAGACTAGGTAGCGGAATATCTGAAGGAGGATGTAATGCCATGGGAGAAGGGGTCGTTGCTGAGTATGGACAGAAATGCTATGAGATCCTTCTACTAGGACCGTCCTTACAGAATGCCAATAAACAGAATAGGCAAATAGACAGGCAGATTATCACATACTAAAGCTCTGTAAACCTGACCCAAATTTAGTGACCTCTTGCTAACCTGTATCATTATTAATCCTAATGAAAACCACTGCAGGACCAACGATCGTGTTTTAAGGGGCATGGGAGGCTACCTAACTCCTCTTTCCTAGCGATTTATTTTGAATTTTACTGCACAGTTTTCTCTTTTACGCATTTTAATTAGCTCTAAGACCGACATGGCTTGCACATAACATACAAGAGAAAATTAACATACCAGATATAAATAGAAGTCCGGAAGACGTGCCAGAAAACATACTGAGCTCACGAGAACACTGGTCTAAATTTTTTCCTGAGAGGGAGAGTGATACCTGGAAATTACTCTTCCTCATGCTAGCCAAGTTCGAATTAGAGATAGATACCTGTCGTATGGATAGTACATATAAAATCGGTGTGCTGTAATCACTGTGTTTTGTATATATGAAACCTGAGTGTTGCATTATCTAAGTTTCAGTCTGCAGTCCGTATATAGCATTATTAAGAGCGGCCCGGGTGGCGTATTTTTTTCTTTTGGTACTCTTAGTCATTCGTCGTTGCGTCGGAGCGAGTTCAGTGGGAAATGACTCGGCAACGTCGCGCCTTCGCCCGGGAACAGATGAGACAATTCGGCTAATCAAACCAAGAAAACAATAAGAAAAGGCGTGTTTTGACATTAAACCAACCTCTACCTCACCAGCTTAGGCCTAAACTAATGTTAACTTGGTATAATACCTTGTTTTGCTTGAGGGCAGGAGGAAGGTGCAGTGTTGCCGAATCGTTTCTCGAGGCACTCGATCCAACGGTGCCAACGTGACTGGATGACCAAGTATTCCAGTAAAGAAAAAAAAAAAAAAAAATGCAACCGGATGCAAACATATGTCAGCTTACGAGTGGACATACTGCCAGGTTGAAACTTCCACCACAACTAAACTATTCAGAAACAATTACATGGGTTGGAATTTCTCTTCATGGCCTCAGAGCTCCAAAATAATATGAAAACCATGTTAAAACGTATTGCAATATTGCCAGTCTGTAAAATTGACAATGAATAGCCTGAAGCCCCGAGTTGGTATTTCGAAGCCTCAAAAATGCATCGAAACTGTGTCAAAGCCAAATGCGATCTTGCTAAGCTAATAATAACTAATGATAACTAATGAGGTTGGGATATTGCTTCATTAGTTCGAAGCTCCCCAGTGTCTCGAAAATGCATCGAAACCAAATGGGATTTTGTTGGCTGATCAGGGAGAATGATATAAAAGGTTGGAATATCGGCTTCATTAGTCCGAAGCCTCAGAAGTATTATCGGTCGTGACTGTACAATAGAAAATAAAAGTGGTAATGAAGCAGCGTGTGTGTGTGGAGCAAAGGGTTCCCCGAGCGCCTCTCTCCGGCGGCTGAGAGGCCAATTAAACAAGATTTTAGTGTGTAATAACGTGTCTTGTCCTCCCCAATCCTGGCGTCTTCTTCCCCAGCGCACGCATTTCTCTTCCTACTGATAGCATTTCTGTCTTCACGTCTGTATTCTGTGTTACCTATCAATAGTGTCCGTGAAACCAATTAAAAAGGACTTTAGTATGTAATAACTTGTCTTCTCCAGTCACGGGGTTTTCTTTCTCCACATAAGATTTCGCTTTTCACATATGGCTTCCCCGTCTCCTCCTGTCTTGTTTCCTACCCATTATTGTTTTACAAGAAACCATTAGGCTATCTATTCTTACTTTACCTCGGGTCTTACTATCTTATCTTCTCCCTTCAGTCTTCCTCGCGCCTGGTTTCATCCTCCACACACTCTTTCTCTTCCTACAGATATATCATCTGTCTTTACGCATCCCTTCTGTCATACTTAATATTAATTTATTAGTTTTTCCATGAAACTGTTTATACACATCTTTTCTCCTTCTTCCTCAGATCTTATTATGCTCGCTTGTTCCCCGCCACCCTTATTCCTGCCTTGCCTACCTGCCTCTTCGTCTGTCTCATTTTTCTGCCCATCCAGTCATTACTCTATTATCAGTGTGCATGAAATCATTACTATTAATAGACCTATTTTTCCTCTTCCTCATTTCCTGTCAACCGAATTTCTCTCGCCACTCTCTCTACCTTCGCTTTCCTGTACCGTATGTCCTGTGTCTTCTGTTTCCGTCATATCTTTAATCAACCACATGAAAAATGTTCATGAAAGAGAATTATTTCTTCTCCTTCCACTTCAACCCTTTCATATCCTCGTTTCTCCCTCCACTCTTTCTCTTGTCTCGTTTCATTGTCTCTCTGTCCCTTTATTGCACTTATCATTAACCTACTATCAGTTTTGGCAACCCTTCTTCTCCCTCGACTCTTTCTTTAGGGTCTAGTCTTACTTTATTTATTTTTCCACTGTTTTAAACTTCATTCTGATATCCAAAATTTCCACTTTCATTTCTTTTCATTCCACACGCCACTCTTTGTTTTGCTTGTCTTTGTCCCTCCACATGTACCGTATCTCCCCTATCGTTAAACTTTTAGCAACTTATACAGTAACATCAAATCTCACTCCTCCCCCACTCCTTATGTTCGCTTGTTTTCTTTCTCTCCGTAATGAGTCTCACTTATCATTTAACTTTCATTAACTTAACCAATTATTTCCATCATCATTATCCCTTTTTCATTCTCCATGCTCATTTCTTTAGCTTCGTCTGTCTATTTTTTTATCTCTTCTCCTTGTCTCATTAACTCAGCCAATTATTTCAGTTCTCCATCTTCTTCCACTCTCTCTGTACTGTAACTTCATTTTATTCTTCGTCTCTCTTTTCGATATTTGTTTCTTGTGTTGCTGTTTGCCATTTTTCGTGGATTCTTGTAAGCATTTGTTAATCTGTGTGTGTGTGTGTGTGTGTGTGTGTGTGTGTGTGTGTGTGTGTGTGTGTGTGTGTGTGTGTGTTGCCTTATTAGACTCGCAAGCCTGTCATTATTATTCTTTATTACTCTCTCGTTAGCCAATATTACACTCTATTAGCCTCTTAAAGTCCGCCTTCCTCTGTATAAGCCACTGTTAGGTCGGTTTCTCCTTTTATAAATCTCATATAATTTTGTTTCTGGGTTTATGAATGCCGTGAGTCGTTTTCTTCCTTTATTAGCCCCTCATAAGCTTGTTTGTCGCTTTAATAGCCTCTAGGAAGCCAGTTTCTTGCTTTATTATCCTTCCATAACACCTTCACTTTTTCTTGTTTAAGTTTCCCGTGAGTATTTATTAGTATATTAGTCTAGCATAAACTTATTTCTCACTAGGATCTCTTAAGTTAATTTCTCTGAGTATTAGTTTTTCGTAATAATTTAAGCCGTGTTATTCATCTGTTGTAACGCTACTTCTCGTGTTCCAGCTCTCCTTGATATGGGCCTGGCTATACTGGTTTCTCAAGAGTACTGTATATTTTTCGTTTTATTAATTTTTGGTACACTTGCCAGATATAGTTTCGGTTCATCCTCCGTCTCTATCTCTAGTCAGAAGGCAGTCGGAGCAAGCTCACACAAAACAGAGGTCTGTCGTTGATATTTCAAAGCTCTTCTAGACTGCAAAGGGAAAGGGGGAATAGCGGAGGGGGAGACTAAGGATGGAGGGATGGGGTAGAGAGATGTATGAGGGAGGTGTTTGGGAGATAGAGGAAGGGCAGCCAAATTGCAGAGGACAGGATGACATGGAGACTATTTGTTTGTGGCCACCCCTTACGGGATCAAGGCAACAGATAAAGAGAGACAAGGAACAGCGTCATTGCAAATTATTCCTTGTGTATACTCTTTTCACTAGTCTAAAATTAACATCTCTGCAGCTTGAGTATTTAACAGTAACATGAGATTTACAGATGACTGCAATATTAGACTGGAAAGAAATGCTATGGCAAGGAAGTAGAGTTGTAGTATTGTCTTACTCGGCCATTAAGATACGTGAAATATGCCGCAGAAGGACGAAACTCTGGGCCAGGTTAAGGTGAAAGAAATTATAGACCAGTAAAGCCTTGAACTTTTACTCTGGACAACACTACTACGTTCGGTTTGCATTCCTAACTACTATTCTCTCCAGCATAGGAATAAGGGTAGAGGAAGAGCAAAATCTAAGCCTTTTTCTAGCTTTATCAGTCTCTCGCTAATATGTGTTCTTTATCATTTACGTAGATATTAGCCCTCTATTCCCATATACACTGTCGTTGATATTATCCACCCGTACTTATGTCACCATCTTTGTATTTATATTTCACATTATCAGTATACAAAAATCTCCTCTCTCTCTCTCTCTCTCTCTCTCTCTCCCTTTCTCTCTCTCTCTTTCTTACACACACACACACACACACACACACACACACACACACACACACACACACACACACACACACACACACACACACACACACACATAATTCCCTCCTTTCATCCGCTTCCCCTATGAACACTCAGTAATACGTATTCCCGTCCTTCTCACTTTACAGCTCCTTCACACCCATACTCACACACACTACCACTCCCACTGCCACACCCACACTCACACACACTACCACTGCCACACCCACACCCACACCCACACACACACACACACTACCACTGCCACACCCATACTCACACACATTCCCACTGCCACACCCACACTCACATCTCGCTCCCTCTCCTATTACCACACCCCCACTCACACACCCAATATACTTCTAGCACACCCACATTCTCCAGTCACACATACCCACAATACCACTATCACACCCACAAAACCACTGCCACACTCACACTCCCACACCCAGAAACGCCACCACACCCATCCTACTCTGCCTTTCTCTCCGTCTCCTATATGAAAAAATAACCAAATATGGGAACCCATTTATCTAGATCTCCGTCTCTCTCCCTTACAGTTCCCCCTTCCACTGTGAGGATCGTGGACACCAATGGCCAAGAGAAGAGCTCCACTATCGGGCCATATATCCTCGGCATGTCCTTGGTCCTCAAGTGTGTCGCTACGGGAGGTGAGTACTTGTCAGCGAGGGTTTGAGAGTTTTATATGAGGTTGTGCATTAGTGGATTAGGGTGATGGACAGGGGTAAGTCTGATCATGAGAAGAGCTCTACTGGGTCCACATATTATCTCCTGCATGTCTAGGGTTCTCAAGGGTGTGGCTATGGGAGGTGAGTACTATACTGTTCCTAACTTGGCCCAGGTTTTCGTCCTTTTGCAGCTTATTTCACATTGAAGTGGCAGAAAAAGACAATATTGCAGCTCTACATTCATTCCACAGCACTTTCTCTTGACTATCAGCATATTCTAACGTTAATCTATTGTTAGAACTCGACATTCAAGGTGGATAAATGTCAGTTTAAGCCAGGTCAGAGTAAATGGGTACAGAGAATATTAAATAAGTTCTAGAGTATGTTAATATGTTACCGACGTGATCATCTCTATATGACAGCGTTCCTGTTTTCGTGTTATTTTCTTTCTTGGTTTGGATCCTACCTCCTCTCTTATACAGTGGAAATTAGACTGATGATCATGATGATGATGATAGTTTGTTACTGAGATGATAATGAGTTTCTGTTGTGTATGTGTGACTGTTTTATGTTAGTGAATCTCTAGTGGATTTGTGCTGCGTTATTAGAAAATTAATGAAACAGTGGTCGCTTTGTTATAAATTTTGTGAGATGATAGTGAGATAGCAACGTGTGTGTGTGTGTGTGTGTGTGTGTGTGTGTGTGTGTGTGTGTGTGCGCGCGTGCGTGCGTGCGTTTCAAGTCTGTATAAATAGGTCCTTAACCGTCAGAGTACAAATATTTGGAGCATATACAAGGACATACTATCATCACCCACTTAAATCCTCACCCCGGTTAGGATTCGAACCCTGAACTCCACGTACACGCATCGCAGGACGAGTGCGCTTCCTAACGGCAATCGCTGCTCTAGGGAAGAAAGTAAAGGTCACAAAAATACGGTCACGAGTTCCTGACAAGCTCCCATCAGCGGCAAATCGAGATGTTGTTTTCCTATTAGCGAACTAGTTAACCTTACCAAGTTAGACTCTGCTTCTTCATGTTCTACGGTAATTGATCAAGTTCTCTGTCACTTACATCTTATGCCACGTGAGAGAAGACTTGTGTTGCTGTGATGAGAAATGCCCGTTGCTTTTTACTTCACTTAGGTTACGTTATATATCTGCTTCATCAGTTTCGCCTTGTTACCTATGTCTCTTCCGATTCCTTCCTTCTCCCTTACATAATTTATATACTTCTTGCTCTCTGTTTTTCTTTGTACGAACATCTGTTTTTCCACGTTTTCGTCATATCTCCCTCCCCCCCTTTTTTTTATTTTATCATCGAGTGCCTTTCTTTTCGCTTTCCTAATTTAGTCTTTTTTTTTTTCCTTTAATCTCTAGGATATTCTCTTGTTGAATATTTAACCGCTCTCTTTTCCAGGAATGAAGCTTTTCTTAGCCCCTTTCGAACTTCTGTCCACCTCCCCCATCACTAACTGTGCCTATAACTTCCATTTCCTAGCCTATGACGTTATCTAGTTCTCCATTCTCATCCTTGGTATCTTTCTTTCCCCTCTCATATCATTTTTCCTCCTACTTTTTCGCCTATGGTACTTTTCCTATGATTTTTGTTAGCACCGTCCCTCTGTCAACAATCGCGCACCTAGCATCATTTTCAGGCTCTTTTACTCAATCTCAACTGGCTAAAATCGTCTGACGTTAGCTGGAATAGAATACTAGAGTTGATTTGACCATGAAAAGGTTGTTACTGATAGTATTAACTCTTTTACGAGCCTGTGTTTCACCATCAGCTGAAAAATGGCATGATCTTCGCTAGAATATAAGAGAATTAAATTTCCTAAGATATTCCTTCTTCTTCTTCCATTAGTTGTGTCATCTCTCACACCTCGTTTGTTCCATACCTAACATCAATCGCCTCTTCCTGTCTTTAATATTGCTCTTCTTATCTGCAACTGTCCTCTCCTTCCTCTTATCCTGTGTTAGTTAGACTTTCTCTCTCCATTCTGATAACTCCACCTCCTTATCTTGGACAGTTTCCCCCTTCTCCATAACTTCGGCTTCTCTGTTTCTTTCTCTCTCTCCCGGTGTTGACAGAACCCTCACTCTCCGCTCCCGACAAGTCTATCATTCCCTTCATCGCTGACAGTTATCTCTTTCACTTTACCTTTGACAACTGTCCCCTCCTTGCCAAATGTAGTGCCGATCTCCACTTCAGCATGCGAGGCAGCTTCTGTAAAAGTGCGTGACAGAACTACAAGATGATAAAAACAGCAAAGAAGACTCACTCTCTCCCCTCCAAGCCCTCCAGTCAAGATTGGCAAGAAAAAATGAGAAGGAACATCCTCTAGAAAACTTTTTGTTCTCATTTTACTGATGTTTAATATCTTCTTCACTACCCTGTCTCCAACATCACCCTCCCTCTCCCTGTCATCAATATGTTTCCTGCTTCTTATATGTGCTGTTTACATTTCCCGAATTTGCCCTAGAAACACTGGTATGGTTCTCTTTTTCCTGAAAATGATTTCAGACATCTCCTCGCTTCCCTGCCTCCCGTTTTCTCTCCATCTCCTTATCCTCAACACACGTTTCCTGCTTCCTGTCAGTGGTGTGTGTAGCCTATATTGTGTTTACATTTTCTGACAACCTGCTGTTTCTCATCTTTAACCCCTACACGGCAACTGTTAACATAACTTCTTTAATCCAGTGGCAGACATTTTTTTTTTCCTTTAGTTTAGGAAGCATCTCTCGTACTGAACAGACTAATGAAGGCTGTTTCCAACCATTCGAAATTCTCTCTCTTAACACGAAGTTATATGATAATCTTAAGGTCACAAAGATGAAAAGAAGAAAAAAGTGAAAATACAGTATATAATAAAAATGGCCGTCTTTAACAATGGGTAACAACAATGCAGCTCGTCATAGGAAAAATCTATGTCATCCAATGGTTCTTTCATATCCTATTTATTACCTCTCTATTAGCTAATTATCAATACATTTCTCTTGCCCTTTGTCTTTAGTAGTTCTTCCGTGCTTCCAATGACCTGTCCTGTATCAGATCATTTTCTCTTCATTATTTTCAGCATCGGTTTATTTCCCTGTCAGTAATGTCTCCCGCCATCTCCCCATCGTTCTCACATAGGTGTTACTTCCTGTCTTTAGTACTTTTCATATTTCTTATTGCCTACGGTTTTCCCTCTCTTATTCTCTATATATTTATTTTATAGTCGTGAGTGCCCCTCCAACTTATTTCCAGGGCCTGTTTTCTCTCTCTCTCTTTCTTGTAATTAACCCTTTAGAGAGTGGACGTCATGAGCGAGCATATTAAATTTTTACAGTATGCTCAGGAGAAATTTCTGAAACTCGAAGGGTTGACAATAACGTTCATTACCTCGTGGTTAATAATAATAATAGTCTCGTATTAGTAGGAGTAAATTATAGCATGACGTCATCTAAGTGAGGTGATTAACATATTAATTCCTTTTCCATTTCTTCATTATCCTTTCCGATCTTCACCACCTGTATTAATTTCCTAACGTCAGTTTTTCATTCAGTGTCTTTATCTCCCGTCTCGCGTTTCCTGTTCTCTCTCTCTCTCTCTCTCTCATCTTTGGCGTGATTGACTTTGATGCTGAGAGGCCGAGGTGAACACAGCCCCATCAATCATTCTTCCTCTCGGCTTCTTCCCTCTCAGCCGCTGTTGCCAAGCCGGTTCTGCTGTCGGCTGTCTAGGTAACGGAGCTAATATTGTGCCAGACCAGACGCCACACTAATTCCATCATTATTATCATCATCATCATCATCAACAGCATTATCATAACCAAAATTGTCATCACTGTTATCATAATCATCATCGTTTTCATTATCGTCATCCTCCTCATCATCATCTCAGTCATCATCAATATCATCATCATCATCATTACCTTTTCTCCCACCTCAAAATGGGATGAGGTGAGATCCAGAAAACCGGGGAGAGAGAAAGTGCGACAGAGGAAGAACTTGCAACGCCATAGCAAGTGAAATAAAATAGACACTTGTTTGTACGTCATGCTGTCCCCCGAACAAAATTAAGTTGTATAAATCATAGTCGACCAGTGTGTGTGTGTGTGTGTGTGTGTGTGTGTGTGCCAGTGTGTTTGTGTGTGTGTGTGTGTGCCAGTGTGTGTGTGTGTGTGTGTGTGTGTGTGTGTGTGTGTGTGTGTGTGTGGTGCGCTCGGTGAGTGATGGGTTTGATTTGACGGCCCGTGCGTGAAAAAATCTGCACTGTATTTTTTCTGGTTTGGTTGTATTAAACACGAAAACAGCACCACACTGAGCGTTCGGATCGTATTGTATTGTTTATAAAGGCTCCAACTTGCTTGCATGCGTCGGCCTTGTTCACCTAATGGCTGCTGTCTATGCTGCTCGATCTCTGGCAGCCTCCCTGTTCAGTCCCTTTTTCTTCAGGTCACACTATGACCTCATCCCAGGTTTTTCTCGGTCTGCCTCTCACAACCCTACCCCCTACGTTCACACTTCTCATTTTTTGCACCCAACTGTCATCCTTCATCCTCTCCATATGCCCAGAAATATTAAATAATATAAGTTCACTGTGTCCTGAGAATTTGTAAAGTTCCTCATGACTATGGACGTTGAAAATTTACCTTCTTCAGTAAATGTGACTGGAATATAAACAGTAAGGTATTTCAACATTTACCTATTGCAGCTTATTTATTTATTTATTTATTATTTTTACTGTGGCCCCATGTTCAGTCTGAAACATGAACCCAGTGAACACTTCTACTACAGCCAACCATCCTCCTTCATGAGAGAGAGAGAGAGAAAGAGAGAGAGAGAGCTGAGGGACGTATGCATAACTAACCTTATTCAGAATCTCCCTCTATTTCAGCAGATATATACAGCAATGAGCCACATCAAACACCTGAATCCTGGAGGCTTCAAAACTACAGATTCCTCCTACTCTTCTTGAGAACCTTGCAGTTGACGAGGATTTTTCTTGCAAACATACCAAACTTCGATGCTCCTGTTGAAATATCGCAGCTTATTAGAAAAGTTCGGATCATCCACAACACTCCTCAAGCTCTCTCTCTCTCTCCTCTCTCTCTCTCTCTCTCTCTCTCTCTCTCTCTCTCTCTCTCTCTCTCTCTCTCTCTCTCTCTCTCTCTCTCTCTCTCTCTCTCTCTCTCTCTCTCTCTCTCTTTCTTGGCAAGCTCAAACACTCGTTAACTTCTTGCAATGACTGGAAGGCATGGTCATGAGCCAGATATTTTTCCAGTCACAGAGATCACTGATGGGATTTTCCTTTATGACTGAAAATGAGCGTCTTGGAGGATTCGCGTTTTGGTTGAGAAGTGGGTATTTTCCAGGGGACGAAGCGTAAGTGAGTCGAAATGGACCGAATCACTCGTCAGAAAAGGAGAATGACTTTAGGATTTGTCATCATGTTTGAGCTGAATAAGTGGGATGGCAGACTGTTTAGGGGAGAGAAATGGCGTATACACACACACACACACACACACACACACATAAGCATTTAGATCTCTCTCTCTCTCTCTGTCTCTCTCTCTCTCTCTCTCACACACACACACACACACACACACACACACACACACACACACACACACACACACACACACACACACACACACACACACACAAATACATGAACTGACTTACTACTATTTTGAACAATTTTTACAAAGACAGGTGTATCCAAAGGTTATCGTAATTGACTAATGATCAAATATAAAAATCATCCCAGTTGCTCAGATCAACATCATCATCATCATCATCATCTATTTGAAACTCGCTTCTCGAGATTAGTTTCCCCCCAAACCTGCAGCAGTTCAAGTTTTAAAGTTTATTTATGAATGGAGGACACCTATAATATGGTGTACGGATTCTTTTATATTCTATTTGTTTTTTCCTCCCCTGTTCATCTTCCTTTAAAAATTCAAATATTACGGGACGAAGGGAATGGACAGGACGCTGAGAGACGACAAGAGAATTTTAATATGGCAAAAATAAGATGAAATAATCAAAGGGTCTCTGCGTTCGTTTCTTCACGTATATTTGTTTCATTTCCTTTAGCCTGTGATGCCATTTGTCATAAAGATAT
>NC_137018.1:5143407-5183407 GCF_032717465.1 Coenobita brevimanus | reverse complement strand
TTCTACCATTTAATAACCTATAATCACATACCTGTCACGTATAATTAAATATCATGTTGCCACCTACGAAGAAATGGTAAGGAAATAAGGGATAAATGAATAAAATGAACTCAAGTATCCGGCAGGGACAATCAAACAGACAATACTATTAATCACAAAGAACTCGAAACTCGGCCATTCAATCCACGATCATTTTCTCCACATCTGATTTGCCTTGGAGCGTCGGTGTTCGTCAGAGTTAATATGGCCGCTGTGAATATTAGCCTTTCCTCCCTCCATTAACTCAGTGATAGTAGAGTCTAAAAAGAGGGTTGGTAGCGAAGGTAGTTTATGATAATTGCAGCAGCGGAGGCCATTCAGAGGACTGATAGGATAAATGAGGCAGTGAGAGCAGACCAAGGAAACTCAACTGTCTGGGGTGAAAGCTGGTCTGATACTCGTTTCTCGTTAAACAATGAAATCCGATGAAGTATAATATATTTTCCAACCTTGGTACCTGCATACATTTTTATTTTAGTCATTTCTTCGGCCTTATGTCGGTTTTTTTGTGTGTTTTTGGATGTTTTGTGCTTTTTTCGGCATTCTGGATTTTTCTTCGGCTTTTCGGAGACCTCATTTAGGGAAGGGATTACTGATGCCTGATACCCAACCCTCCTAGTTCGAAAAGCCTCACCTAAGCTGAATAAAATCGTCTGAAGGTAGGATGATCATAAAGAAAATGGGGCATCAGAATAAAGTGAGTTAATAAGAGCCATTTTCATTTTTTTTGGTTTATAACCATTTTGCTGTTATTGAGAAGGTGTGTAATTTCTTCAAGGTAACACTTGGCGATTCTGTGCAGGTAATGGAAGTCTTAGCAGTTAGATAGCCAAAAATTATCGCAAATGACCCTTTCAATTGCTCTCTCTCTCTCTCTCTCTCTCTCGTTTCTTTCGATGTGTACTGATTACTGGGTTAACAAGAGGGTATAATTCCTGTCACTTAGTCTTGGTCTGTGTATGTCTGTGTGTGTCTTAGTTATTTTCAAATATATAATAATTACTGCATAAGGTCTACCAGAAATCACTCATAAACATCTCAGCCGGATGGGTCTCTCTGAAACTGTTAAAGATCGTCTCGTGGTGACAAGAAAAAAATAAAAACATGCCCTAGTCCTGAATGAATAAATATTTTTCAACATTTTAGTCCGAAAGATTTATCGACGGGTGAAAAAAACACCTGACTAGAGGAAAAAGAATATTGTCATCGAACATTAAATTGTCACCATAATTATAAAAAAGATTATGGAGATGATTTTTAATGGTCGTCAGAATCTCTCAAGCCAAAGTTTAATATAATTTTTTCAAGATAAAAATATAAAATAAGCCTCGTTATATTGAAAGGGTTATCGGAGAGGCTTCCTTCACTGTTACATATGGGAATCTCTGAACAGGTGAGTAAGGCTGTCTCCGGGTATTAAGAACGAAGTAAACACACACACACAAGCACCTCTTCCCCCAACACACACATACACAAGCACCCCTTCCCCCAACACACACATACACAAACACCGCTCTACACACACACACACACACACACACACACACACACACACACACACACACACACACACACACACACACACACACACACACACACACACACACACACACACACATGTAATCGTACTGAACGGGTAGGTCTGGATACTGTCATTATCATTTCTTCACCAGTTCCAAATGACTTTATTCACCTTGGACAGAATCTCAGGTAATAAAGGAATAAATGCTGTGTCTATCCCTTCCACTTCTACCCTGAGCTGAAAAAGACTGTCCTAAAACACCAAGAAAAGGGTATGAAAAAAAAATATATATAGTCAGAGAAGAGTAGTTAATCTCACTCAACCTCCAATTTTGGAATTATAAAAAGAAACAAGTGGATATCTGAGAAGTTCGTATTGTCGCAAGTACATGTGTGTGAGGAGGAATGGAAGAGAGAGGGAAAATGGGGAGGGGATGGGGGAGAAAGACAGTGAAGAAGGGGGAGGAGAAAGAGGGGTAGGAAGGAGGGAGAGGAGAACTGGGGAGGCAGGGAGAAGGGGGAAGGAGAGGGGAGTGGGAGAAGGAGAGGAGAGGGGGACGAGAGAAGAGGAAGAAGGAGGGGAAGAGAGGAGGGGCCAGGGGAGTCTAATCTAATAAGCCTGGTTTGCACAACAGAGGGACAAAAAGAGGTCTTGAGAGGATCGAAATATTGGAAGGCTTGAGATTTAATTAAGACTTCCGTGCCAAGCCTTTTTTCCCCTACTCATGGGACAAGGATGACGGGACCCGATACTGAGATGGGGTGAAGGGGTGAGGGGGGGAGAAAGAAGGGGAGAAGGAGAAGAAAGAGGGTGCGAAGAGAGGAGGGAGAGGAGAAATAAAGAGGATAAGAGGGGGGATACGAAACATGGGTAGGAGGAAAGTAAGAGGGGAAAGAGGGGGTGTAAAAGGGAGAAGAAGGACGAGAAAAAGGGGAAGAAAAGAGAAGGGAATGGGAAGGAAACGAATAGAAGGAAGAAAGACAATAAGAGGCAAAGCAGGAGGCATAAAGGGGTGAAGGTAGACAGGGAAGGAAAGGAGGAAAATGTGAGGGAAAGAGGCAGAACGAGGGGAAAAGGAGGATATGGATGAAAGGAGACGAGGGAAGGGGCGAACGAGAGGGGAAAGAGTGGGAGAAAGAGGGTGGATGGATAAGGAGAGAAGGAGGATCAGGAGAAAGTGGGTGGGAGTGAAAAAAGGGTAGGATTTGGAAAAGGAGAGAGGAGCAAAGAAGGAAGAAGAGTTGAAAAAAAGAAAGATGAGGATGTGGGAGTGGTCGGAAAGCGAGAGGAGGAAATGAGAGAGAGAGAGAGAGAGAGAGAGAGAGAGAGAGAGAGAGAGAGAGAGAGAGAGAGACGAGACGAGGGGAGGGAAAGGGAGAGACGTGATGCAAAATGTAAGAAAGATACAGAGGAGGAGGGACGAGAGAGAGACAGAAGAGGAGAGGAAAGGAAAGACATGAAATGGGAGGAAGATGAAGAGAGAGGAGAGACGAGGAAAGGCGAGAAAATGGGCAGAAGAAGAGGAGGAAGAACGGAATGGAAAGGGAAGAAAATGCAGGATACTGGAGAGATGAGAGGATGAAGGAGTTGAAGAGGAGAAAATACAAAGGAAAGGGGAGAAAAAGAGAGGAAAGAGGAGATAAAGGGTGAGAGGTAGAGGACAAGAATGGGAGAAGGAAGTACAAAAGAAATGGGAGCACTGATGAAGAGGAAGAAGCTACAGGGTGGAAAAATAGATGTAAAAAGGACAGGGAGAAGTACAAGAGAAAGGAGAAGAAAGGAGAGGAGTGATTAGATACAGTATGGGATGAAAATGGAAAGTAAAGAGGAAACGAGATTGGAGAGGAGAAGCGAAGAGGAGTACAAGAGGAAAGGGATGAAAGGAGAGGAGAGGAAAGATACAGGATGGGAAGAAGATGGAGATGAGAGAGGAGAGGAGAGGAGAGGAGAGGACAGCAGAGGAGAGGAGAGGAGAAGAGAGGAGAAGAGAGGAGAGGAGAGGAGAGGAAAGGAGAGAAGAGGAGAGGAGGGAGAAGAATATTAGAGGAGTACAATAGATGGGAGAGGAAATGAAAAGAGGAAGAATACTGGATAGGAAAAAGATGCAGGGATATAAGAGTGGAGCTGAGGGAAGTGAAGAGCAGAGGAGGGAAGAGCAGAGAAGTGCCACAGAAAGGGGAGGGAAAGAGAGGCAAGGGGAGATGCAAGATGGGAAGAAGATGCAGAGCATGAGAGAAGAAGAGAGGAGAAGTACCAGAGAAGAGGCCAGTAAAGGATAAGGACTACAGGAACGAAATGGAAGTGAGGGGTGAGTGGAATGGATGCCACGGAGCCACTCTTGACATGGGCTGATCACGTCTCCTGGAGTTGGTCGGCGGGGATAATGAGAAAAGTTAATTAGTTTTCGTGCCCAGACCTCGACAGACCGCCCCAACAAACTTGTATTTCCACCAGAGTCGGTCTACACGCATACCGCCTCGATCTGTGAGGCGAAATGTATCTTTCTCTCACATGTATTTTCGGTGGAGATAGTTTACGTCCACACGCATGGATTAGTCTGGCGATATGTATCCTAAGATCACTCGGATTTCCACTAAAGTCGGTCCACTCTCACCTTACTATATCCATCTGTCACTTCTATTACCACCTTGTCAGGCTATAACCACAGCCTGGATGAGTCTGACGAAATATACTCTTCTGACACTTGTATCTCAGCCAGAAAATACTTACATTCACCACCATCTGTCTGACAAATTTTTCTTTCTACATTCCCCGACGTTGTCAGTGTTAGTTTTTCCCTCCTACACTCCCCATTCTAGATCAGTCTGCCAAAATATTCATTCCATCTGCCTAATTTTCCACTAACACTTCCCTGCCAAGTTCAGTTTGCCCTGATTTTTTTTTTCCACCCAGATCTTTCTTTCTTCATTACCTCGCCTAGATCAGTCTGCCAAAAAAAAAAAAAAAAATCCCTCTACTGCTGCGTTGGTAGAGAAGCCAATTTTACTGGAGGGAAGTTCTGCCAATATTGCTCGAATCTATGGAAGTGTTTGTTTTTCGAGGGTAGAAAGTTTGGTAATAATCGTTCTCCGAAAATTGTTTACCGACTGTTGTTTACCGGAGATCTTGTTTCTCATGGTTAGAAGCTCACGTATGCTGTGGAAGTAAAAGAAGCGGGCTTAACCAGTCAATAGCTGGACAGTGCTGTTCTACATTGCTTTATAAATCTACGGTATATGACCCTAGCTATTCCCTTACATACATTTTAAGGCAGTACTATTTGCTACTGGTAGATAGGAGTGCCTGCCATCCACTCAGTGAATGTACTACTCCCCTAGGTGATGCTGCACCGAGTGAGAATCTAAACTTTGTAAACTAAGGGATTATTTAGTACATTTGGTCAGTGGACACCGGATGGACTAGAGTAATGAAGCTCGAATCGGATGTGACCCATACGTGTTTGAATCCGAGGGTAGTTTGAGGTTTACTACGCACATGATGCAGCTCAGGGAGTTGAGACTGGTCACTGCACTGGGTTACACAGCTCCCAGCCACTTCATTCCTGTAGGGTTATGACGGTTCGGATGATGGACGGATGGATGGACGGACTATCTGTGTGAAACATTGGTGGAAGCACACACACACACACACACACACACACACACACACACACACACACACACACACACACACACACACACACACACACACACACACACACACACACACACACACACACACACACACACACACACACTCTCTCTCTCTCTCTCTCTCTCTCCATTAATATTTCTCATGTTCCGACCTACGTTTCTTAAAATTCACTCTTGGTATGTCCACACGGAATTCTTTTATTGCAGCAAATATGAGAGAGAGAGAGAGAGAGAGAGTCTAGTATGGTGGTAGTAGAGCAAGCCAAACAATTTTTTTCACAGCTTAACCAAATTTTCCCCCACGCTGCTATTCATATGCAAATAACTGCAGTCCAAACACTCGCTCTTCAACTGCGCCCTCTTTACGTATGCTTAAAAGAAGGCAGTATTTAAAACCCACGCCAATCCCTCCCTTCGAAATGGCTGGCTAAGAGCGATATCAACCGAGCATCGTAGTTTTCATTTCTGGGATTGAAGAGATTGAGGGCTGAATCTGTCTTCCATGCTGGTGAAGTACGAATGGGGAAGATTATTTTTCTTTTTTGTAGTGGGTAATAGTACTATCTATAGCCCCGCCGTTCTTCTGAAAAGTGAATCGTTGGACTGTAGACTGAAGTTGCCTTTCTTTTGAGTCTTCGATTCTCTTTTTGGGCGGACAGAGAGGGAGTTGAGGGACATTTGTATACCCTGGCAGCTCCACCATCTAGTTATTTCGGTGCCACCACGTGAAAGCGTCCCTCAGCAACACCTGTCTGTAGTAAGGATAATGCCTTTGAAAATCCTTGAAACTGTAAGTGTTTGAATGTCTGTACTTGAGTGTCAAATATCGCATATATTACCGGTATGAAATGAAAGGGTTCGGACATAGTGCAAGCATATTAAAGGACATCCCACCAGCACTCACTTGAAAGGTCCGCCATGGTCTGGATTTGGAACTCTAGACAAGAGGTAGATCCAGAACGTGAGACGGACACGCAACCACCGTGCCTCCGTAATTCCACTTGGGGCATATGAGTAAATATCCCCTCCGGCACAGTGACTTTTGTTTTTATATTCCATACTTGTTGCTAACTGATATAGTACTCGTTTTAGATTTTCGAAATAGATAGGTTAAATATAAACAAATTAATCCCTTCACCGCTGGGGATCATTCCTAATTTGAATAAAATTATTTATTTATTTACTGCACGTCCAAATGGAAAATATTATGACGTCTCGGGATTCAGGGGGTGGAGGGACTTGTCGCGGATTCCAGTGAGAATTGTTAGTAAAACTTGCACTATCAGAGACTTCAAGTTGAATAACAATCACGTGGCAATACACACACACACACACACACACACACACACACACACACACACACACACACACACACACACACACACACACACACACACACATATATATATATATATATATATATATATATATATATATATATGTGTGTGTGTGTGACCCTAATACTGGGGCATTGCTGCGATATCGTCCTAGCATCTCATTTTCCAAGGGTCAGGATTAGAGGGGTCTGAGACATGAAAAGCCTGATGAATGATTCACGCGACTTGTGTAAGCATATAATCATGTCTCTCGTTATGAGTCACTGGCCTCTTCCTTCTATTAACACTTCGTCCTCAACCCAAGACCTTGAACCTCGCGAGGCTTTTATTCAGTTCAGAGTAATTTTCATGTAGTGAAGGGGATAATAAAGGCTATATCTAACTCTTCGTTGAAAAATTTCTCATAAGCTGACGAAAGTCGTGTGGAATTAGCAGGAATAAAACTGAAAAGACTTCAACATACTAGACGGGTTAAATGTAAGACCTAAGGACCTTCCTGCCATATCGTTACAGCCTCGACCTTTAGATTTTCACCCATGACCTTGCAATCTAATGTTATAATGATGTTGCAAGAGTTGCGATTTATTTACCATTTTACTCTGGTGATTTAACTTTAACCCTGACCCTTGACCTTTCATCCACGACCTTTGGCTATGAGAGGGAAATCTTGGCTTGGTAACGAGGCCTTGACCTGTGACCTATTGTACAGTTGGCAGCACATTAGGGTCTGCATCAATGTGTAGCAGAGGTCTAGCATTTGGTACACCTAACAACCTTGACATACTCACATGTTTGTTGGTAGCACTGACATGATTGAACGGAGGTGTTAATTATTAGCTGAAAAGACTAAGTAACTATGATGCATGAACTCGGAAATTGTGGCTAGACCTCCACTTCCCACAGACACTGTCCCATGTTCAAATGCGGCCAACTGTACATGGCAGTAAACTCTGGTAACTACACTCCTGTCTCAGAGTTTCAAAGCGATGTCCTGTGTCTTGCCCTCTCATTACAGCTTTGGTCTTTAACACTGTAATTACTTATGACCTTGGAATCTGACAGGGATGCTCCTACCTTAGCCTTTTTATTCAAATAACGTATATTTTTCTTAGTTTTCTCTTTATTTTCGGACCAATATATTAGAGTTATAAAAAGTTGTCTTATCTAAGGTGTTAATGAAAGCTGTATCTAACTCCCCCTCTTTCAAAAGCTTCCCCCAAGATGATAATAGCAGCGAGTATAAAACAAGAAAGGCAATAATGCAGTGAAATAATTAAGGAAAATGGATGTGCCCTTTTCCTTGCCTTTGTCACTGCAATCGTGATCTCTGTTTTCCTTCATGATATCTGATTTCTACATAAGAACTTGGAATCTGACGAGCATACACCTGTCGAAAGAATAAATGAAGCAGTGATCTCTTCTCTCACCTGTCGTCGTACTAAAAATTTTAGGATGTTACGAACTTTCCCCTTTATTACCGTGACGCGTTTGCTTTGTTCCTTCTACTTCCGGACGATCTTATTCAGATTGAGACAGTTTCCGAAAGGGAGAGGGTAGATGCATCTTTCATGACCCTTTTGTTAGCAGGGGATCCTTTCAAGCTTAATAATCTAATATGGGTGAGAGAATAGAGACAACGACTGAACAGCCTTTATCCCTATCTTCTCACTATGACATTTGATTTCTTACCTATGACCTGGAAATGCGAGAGGACATACTTCCGTCTTAAAGGGCAACATGAGTTCTGACCTACATATGACCACGGAACCTGATACGTGTGCTCCTGCCCTCATACTCAAAGTCGCGGCGCGATCTCGTCACGATAGTCGCAAACGGTCTCGTGATACCAACCAGTCACTGAATCATTCACGAGAGACGTAATGTGTCTTCGTGTACAGTCGCGGTAAACAGTCCCTTCAAGCTGTTTCGAACTGGAAAGGAGTGGTGCGTTGGTTAGCGCTTTGACACATGTGGGAGAACCTGAGTTTTTGTTTTTATAATCTTAACTCACATCAGCTTTGTCTCTATTATTCGTACTTTACACTCAGTTGCATAGTTCCATAACTCCTCATTCATCAGATGTCCTACTCCTCCTTTTGCAGTTGGTCTTTCATCATCCCTACACATTCTCCCTTCTACATTCATAAACATTTTCTCTCTCTCTCTCTCTCTCTCTCTCTCTCTCTCTCTCTCTGAAGATATTGCCAATAATTCTTTACTTTCATCTCGCACCGCTTTGCTCACTTTGATTCCCATGTGCCTGTTTGCTTCCAGAGACTTTTTATCCCTTATTTTCCTATCTGATGCGTTCTGTTTTTGAGAGAGAGAGAGAGAGAGAGAGAGAGAGAGAGAGAGAGAGAGAGAGGAAATGAAAGTTTGTATTTGGGATGCGAGAATCTGAATCCATTTTCCGATGAATTATCAAGACACTAAAATCAGAGGTATATAGGTGCATAATAAGTTACCCATACAGACACAAATAGCTAGCTAGCATATACATAGATGGATAGATATATAAATACAGATATAGATAGAAAGATAGACAGATAGACAGAGAGAGAGAGAGCTACAGATATACAAGCATGCCTCCATACTTAGTGTAAACAGATATCCATAAGTGTGGGAAGATGTGAGGTTGTATACAAACGTGTTATTTCCTATTTCCTTGATATTGTTCTTTTTCCTTTTTATATATTCATCACTCCAGCTCTAACATTCCTCTAGGACTTTTTAACCAGATGGCATTTTTACCTCACCCGGGACGGAGTCCGGCGAGGTATTGTTCTTGGTCGAGTTTGTTTGTTTGTTTATTAGCAACATTACGGAAAAATGGCTGAATGAAATTATGTAAAACTTTTCGTGTGGGCACTGGTCCCAAAAGGAAGTGATAAAAGTTGGAGGTAATCGAGTGACCTTGAAAGGTCAAAGTCAAGGTCACGGATTTTCAGAGGGCTATAACTTGAAACCGGTTAGAGATATCTGTATAATCATCGTACAGGAACTCTCACAAGGGCTTTCATTTTGCACCAAGACCTTTGACCTTAGGTGACCTTGAAAGGTCGGACTCAATGTCACGGATATTCAGGGGGCTTTAACTCGAAACTTGTTGAAGATAGAGATATGTGTTATTATCAAGATACAGGAGGTCTCGTATGGGCTTTCATTTGGCACCGTGGCCTTTGACCTTGAGTGGTCGGGCGAGGTTTGTTGTGCCTGGCACCACTTGTTTCTTACTTTTACTATTTCCAGTCGATTCCATTCACCTCAAATAACTATCCGATCTGAAGAAGGCTATATGTAATATTCATTTACTCCATCATTACTTGGGCGTCCTCTTGATTTGAATAAACTCGTCCAGCAGAAGCAAGAATAAAAAATATATATATATATATAAACAGTAATCGGATAAAAGCGGCCTATCGGAAAATACACCACGACTTTCAGAGTAACGCTACACTCGTCTTCCTCTTCCCACAATTAGAATCTACTCAGGACGAAGCTCTCCATCCACTACCGGCTTGACAACATTGCCAACATTTTCCTCGACCCGCTCAGGACAAAATTAAGTTTGGTCTGGGCAAACTGCGAGGACACAAAGACCAGTTCTAATTTGCGGTTTTGAGAAGTATGTAACGAAATGTAAATGTTTGCCTTGAGGTTAGTAAGTTTAGTGCAGCGGCAGCAGAAGCAGAAGCAGACGCGGAAGGAGCAGAAGCAGAGGCCGGCGGATCTTACTCCAGTTCGGGATGAGAGGACTCCGCATTTTTTTTCTTTCCCTCCCCAGGCTTGGACTAATGAGAGGATCGGAGTGGATGAAGTTCTGTATATAAGAGACTGAAAAGCTAAACGTTGCTCTGAGAAGGTAGTTGCTTCGTTAAAAGTAATTTTTAGCTCTTGACTTTAAATTTGTTTTTATGTATGACTTGATATGTTAATGCTTTTTTCGCTTCCTCTCCCTCTCTTCATGTATTCATTATATCCTCTTCCAGTCTTTTTATTCTGTTGTTTCATTCTCCTTTCTTTATACTTTCGTTTTCTTCCTGTCATTTCTTATCCTCCGTCGTGAGTTTTTTATTATTCTTTCTTGCTGAAGTATAATTCATTAGAAGCTGACTTTGATCTTTTACTTCCCAGCTTTTATCTCCATTGCTATTTCGCTTAAAGTTACGTCTATTTTTTTTTATTTAATCAGATTCTCATTTGATGTGGTGTTTTTCTTCTGTTGCTGATATTTTTGTGTATGTTAGCAGTGGTCGTAGGTACTTAGGTATTGCTATATATTTCTGGACCAGAGCAAGAAAGAGAGTATTTTCAGCTTTAAAATCATACTGTGGATCCCGAAATAATGCAAACTAATCATGCACGTTACTAAAACAACCTTGTACATTAAATGGTCTTGTAATACCATTGTGTTTTTTTTTTTAGTCCTTTAACAGTTGACAAAGTAAATCTGAAAACACTGATAGGTATAAAGCAAGGCAACTGATACAGGAATGGTGTAATTGTCTTCCCTCCAAAATGCGTGATTATGTTTGAGTGACAGATGTAGCTGTATTGTGCTTTGGGAAATTTTTACACTGTTGTCGGATCAGTTGCCTTGCCATATACTTGGATGTGAGTGAGAATAACTAAACTCATGAGAATTTTGCTTTCTATAACTCTAGCGTATTTCCGCCAGTCTGATCCTGCGGCAGTGGAACGATATTCGTAGATGCTTAACGTCCTCACTGCAAAGACGTATAATCTCTTAAATTGTTGCTTCCTGCTGATGAGTGTCTTTAACTTTAGGACAACCTCTCGTAATAGAGGTGTTGACGAAGACTATCTAATCTTTCTAATAAACGAAATGCTCTAAACTAAGTAATATAATTCTGATACAGGAAGAACCTAATATAAGAAGAATCCTGGGACAGACTTGACTAATTTTAATATCCAGTGCGAGAATATTACTTTAAACCCTATTAGTGTGGGACTGGAGGATTCCCAGCACTTATTTCTTAGCTATATTATAAGCACAGTTCACATTAATGGCCACACGCATGTCGTTTAAAGCTATTTAATATCGACATACATTGCACGAACAACATGCAAGAGAATATAAACGTGTCATATGCAGAGATAAACTGTTGAGCGAGAGGCGCAACGGAGCTTACTATTGCCAGGAGAAATAGGCTTTTTGTGATGGAGAATGTCTGGATATATTTTCCCTGTATAACACTGACATTGATTTAGCTTTTTTCTTCGTATGAAAGTATACTTCTTTCTGTACTGATGTCCGTCTACTCTGCGGATCAGTTACCTTCTGTGACTTGAACGTGCACAGGAGAGTAACATTCCATGGACTGAACGTGCGTGGTAAGGTTACTCACACAGATCCGACGAATGCAACCTGGCCGCTGCAGTCGATCCATGCATAATTACGGTATATATGCATTCTAATGCACCCTGCACAGTACTCATTCATGGCATATATATATTATTTTTTGGTAAAAGTCAGACCTTCCTGGGGAGGGGGGGATAGAAATATTCCCCAGTATTCCCTAATTGTCGTATACGAGGAGATTATAAGGGTCACTTTCATCTACATTTTTTTTTTTTGCTGTCTCACTGGTCCTTGTACTTTCTCTGTCCAAACCCTCTGCATTATATTTTCTTTTTTTAGTTATTTTCCCCTCTCCACTGTCTGGTTCCTGCTAGCCGCTGGCATTGGCTCCAGGATAAAATGTTTTTCTGCCTGAGAAATCTTGATCAACTCCGGTAACGAAACAGTGGCCCTCAATTCCCTGCAGCCCTTAAGTGGGGAGGGGGTGCTAAGAATACCACTGTGTAGGGATAAGTTTATACATCCTAAAGAACCTTAAGAATAGGATATTGGAATGTTGGAACTCTCAATCAGGCCGATAAAATGGAAGAACTTACTTCGGTGTTCAAGGACTACAATATACAGAAACGAGGTTGTTTGAAACTGATAAAATTAATCTGGAAGATGCTATTACTTTGTTGATGTCAGGTAGGAGTGATGGAAATCATTACCAAGAAGTAGGATTACTGTTGAGTGGAGATGCTTGCTAGGCATTATGTGAGTATGAGCCAATTAATGAGCGCTTGTTTTACGCTCGTTGGAAGGCTGACCATGGTAATATCAGTATGGTGGTTGGGTACGCTCCGACAAATGAGGCTGCTGATGAAATGAAGGATGCGTTTTATAAGAAGTTGGAGGGTGTGGTTGAACAGAGTGGCTAGACATGATGTGTCAATCTGCATTGGTGATTTCAGTGCGATTGTTGGTAGTTGTAGGGATAGCTTTGAAGATTGTATGGATGTCAGATGAAACATGGGATGCAATTCAGAAATGAAAGCGGGGAAGTTAAGAAGTGGAGCACAATATGCTGATGGCCAGGTAGTTGAAGTTCGTAGAGCAAAATAGTGGAGTTTACATTCTGAAATAAAAAAAGACTCGTTAGACGCCATGAGAGGAGGCTATATGATGAAAAGCCAAAAGAGACAGAAATTAAGTAAAAGTGACAGTCAGAACACGAGAGCAGCGTATCAGGTCATAAAGGAGTTAACTGGGACTGTAAAGAAAAGAAAGGAAATAGCTGTAAGGGATAGAAATGGTAACTTGATGACTAAAAATTCTGGATGTAAAAGGAAGGTGAAAAGAGCATCTGAATCTGTTTTAAATAAACCAATCCCAGCTGAAGAGGACATTTTGCCAACAAAGAAAGATTTGTGAATAGAAACAGGGGATATAACCTAAGAAGAGGTAGCAAAATCTATACAGGAATTAAAGAATTTTAAGGCCACAGGAAAGGATGGAATATTTCCTGAAATGCTTAAGGTGGAAAACGATGAGTTAATGAATGCTCTTTTAAAACCTTTTAATGTGGTTTGGGATAATGGTGGAATTCCAGATGAGTGGAAAATGGAGTAATAACAAAAATACAAAAACGGAGATTTAAGTATGTGTGTGGAAATTGGAGGGGAATAACTTTGATACCTGTAGGTGCAAAAGTCTTTCCCAAAATCTTGTTGAACAGAACAGAGCCAGTAATTGATGGGATTTTAAGAGAAGAACAAGCGGGGTTTAGAAAAGGGTGGAGGTTGTAATGATCAGTTTTTAATTGTAAGGCATTTAATGCAACAAGCTATTGAGATGAAAATGCCACTTGCTATGTGCTTTGTGGATTTTGAAAAGGCGTTTGGTAGTGTATCACGTGGAGCTATGTTGAAGTTATGAGATTCTATGGTATACCAGAAAAGTTTGTAAATATTATTAGAAGTCTGCATGAAGGTACTTTTTACATGGTAATGGTGCGTGGTTCTTTGAGTGATCCGTTTGAAGTCAGGTCAGGAGTGATTCAAGGAGGACTTCTTTCACCTTTACTGTTTGTTTTGGTCATGGATTACGTCATGAGAAAGGCTGTAAGGAGAACAGGTGCAGGATTAAATGTAAAGAAAATACAGCAAGAGGTTCATGGATTTAGACTATGCTGATGATACTGTACTGATTTGCGGAAGTATTTATGAGATGCAGAGGGTGCTTGATTGTCTGATGGATGAAAGAGAAAAAGTGGGTTTGGTAATAAATTATGCAAAGACTTAAATTATTAATATGAACTTGGAGAACCAAATCGATTGTGTAATTGGGAAAACTGTGGTGAAGAATGTAGAAAATTTTAAATATCTGGGAACGATTGTATCATCTAATGGATCTTTGAACAATGAAATTGAGGAGAGGATTAGACAGGCTTGGCGAGCTGTTGGAATGTTGAAATCTGTTTGGAATAATAATATGCTCTCGGTAAATACTAAAGTAAAATTTTACAAGTCCATGGTTAGACCAATTTTAATTTATGGGCATAAGTCATGGTACAGTACAGTTACAACAGATCAGAAAGTATTAGGATCTGAGAACAAAATACTGAGAAGGATTCTTGGTGTAAAGTGGCAAGACAGAGTTACATATGAAAGAGTATGGGATATTACGAGAGTGAAGCCATTTGATGAATATGTGAGACTGTCTCGCTGGAAATGACTGGAGCACATATATAGAAAAGAAGGCAGTTTAATACAGGATGTGCCAGAGTGGACTGCTAGAGGAAGAAGAGGCAGAAGTAGGCCGAGGGAAACCTGGCTGAAGACAATGAAATGAGGACAACGAAAAAGGGGAGGAGTATTGGTGGGACCTGAAGGAGATGGCAAGAGACAGATACTGGTGGAGAGGGTTCAACAAGACCCTATGCATCCCGTGGGGTGCCACAGGAAAAGACTGACTGACTGATTGATTGAAAAGTCCGACGACTTTGCTCAACATTAGGGAGAGACTTCGTAGTAATGGGTTTAATACCCAGAGGTGGGATACTCAAACATAACTACGATTGATTTCCTGTCGTTATTTGGATATGTTCTTACAGTAAGAACTAGACAAGGGGAGATTTTGCACTCCTGATCCTCCTGCAGAAAACAGTTATAACATGGTGCAAATTTCGTCTCTTAACTTTGATTTTATTTATGAAACTACAACAGGAGACAGTCCCCTCGCCCCTCCAGCAAATCAGAATAAGAGTTACGACAGGGAATTGATGGTCAGTGCGTTTGTGTACCCCGACACTGAATTCAAATCATCCTTCACAAGTAACATCTTAAAGTGGAAATAGCTGTGATGGAACAAGTCTGAGCCTGATGGAGCATAATACTCGTATTGTAACACTATATACCTGTCTAAGTTTTGCTATCACCAGGGGATTTTACACAATTTCAGGGAAACCTAATGTAGTAAAAGGTATAATATCGAGTATTCAGTTGTCATCTACAAGTATTAACCATTGCTGACTGGTCAGATGTGTGCTGCAACATAAATGCTCTTCCATGGCATGATGTTGGGACGCTTCTTATATTGTGTGGTAAATATCATCAAAATAATGAATTATCCAGCTATAGGAAGGTTTGTCATTGTAAAAGGATGAACACTGAGTATTTAGTTGTACTTACAAGTTTTCCTCTCTCTGCAAACGAACCAAACGTGTGTTGATGCAGGGACGATACTGATCGTGGTTTTATATTGCGGCGTTTGACGTATGTTTATCCTGGCGATTATATGTAACTATAGCAAATTCTGTCGTAGCAAAAGCTTTAATATCCAGTGTTTTATCCTTGTTTACAACTATCAGCCATCTACAAACTGGGCAAACTTGTGCAGAAACACGGCCGGTCCTGATTGTGGCTTGATATTGTGACGCTTCGAGCCTCCGCCAGCGTCCCTCTCGAGTATTGACGCCACACCTCAGGCTTCAAAGTCAGCTCGCTTCCTGTGTGTTACGTCGAGCTGCGCCAGGCTGTTCCATCTCCTCATATCAGGAAATTAAGGGGAAGAGCGTGTTAGGGGCATCAAGATGGCCGAGTGTTGCTGGGGCTCTCTGAAGGGGATGAAGACTTTGATGGTGGCGGGGCTCAAGGCTTTGCTGGATGTGGTTCTATTGATATGACACTGATGGGCTGGTGTTGGTACAGACGAAGTTCCTGATGATACTGGTTTTTGGCGGTTCAATTGTTGCTTGTGAATGTTATTAATATCTGGTGATGATGATGGTGGTAATGATTAGTTTACGGTGATGTGGAAGGCTTTTATCTATGTGATTCTTTAGATATGACATTGATGAACATGGTGCTGGTACTGATGAATCTCCTGATAATACTGGCTTTTGCTAGCTATGAATGATGTAAATATAAAATGGTGTTGAAGGCTTTTGTGTGTGTGATTTTGCTCGTAACAAGAATATAATAACAACTGTAGCATTATATGGAACGATTAATATAATATACTCGTTAGACTTTGTTGGTTGTACTGCAGGTAAGGCTTACATAGACCTGATGTTGGGGCAAAGTCTTTTATTAATAATCGCCATGAATAATGTATGATGGTGAAGGCTTTAGTGAATACGATTGTAGGTACGCCTTACACAGACCTGGTGTTGGTAAAAATGAGGCTACAAGCAGTGCTGATGATAGGTATTGTGTTATTACCTGTACCTCACTATTGCCTTTTCCTTTTTAGTAAGTTAGGCATTTTTGACAGTCAATGGAGGGGAGGAACCTTTAATTACTAAACCATGGGCTTTGCGATTATAACCCTGCAGACGGAGGGCGGCATGATAAACACTTTGCAGCATAATGCCACGATAGGAACCCTGCGTAACACTAATGGGTAAATCTTCATAAACTGTGTTCACGTTCAGATGAGCCTGGGATTGTGACTCCTACTGCTATCACTATCATCATCATCATCATCATTTTATCCTAGTCTCTCATTACTTCAAGAGAACTTTGTTGAGTATTGCTATAGACTGAAGATGTTATGAAGGCTCTGGCGGATGTGACTGCTAAGAGCATGAGAGAACTAATGTTAGTAGGAGTACAGATACTGAGTAGTACTAGCAGTGCTCAGTAAGTGGGTGTTTGTGATCATTAAAGACAGGAGGCAGTGTTGGGGACAGTGGCTGTGATTTTTTATATGGATCCGGAACAAACAAGTCTACTGATAGTGGGATTTGTGTCGGCGGAACCAGGGACAGGGAGGATGCTAATATGACTTTGATATTAAGTGATGATGAAGGTAGATGATGCATGCGTTGGTGATAGCGAGACATTGGTGATAGTTACAAATGTGAGAATGTTCATAAGACTGATAAAGATGATGATGATGATGGTAGCAAGGTTGGGGAGATATTAATAAATGTAAGACGGCTGACGAAGGTGATGATAATAGTTGCTGTGGTTGTGAGGATGATGGCGGTAGCAGCAAATGTCAGACCTTGATAAGTAAGATCATGATGACGGTGACAGCAAGGTTGGTGGTGATCACTGTCGTTGTGAGAAGGGAAGCAATATCGATGATGGTGATAAACAAGGTAATGGTGATGTGGGTGTTGACTTGGACTGTATTACCGAGTGGAAAAAAAAAAATCTGTTTTCAGGCAGCATTATGATGAATGCGGCCATAAAGGACTAAATGAGACTTGTTTTGTTATGCAGGCTCGTGTGTGTGTGTGTGTGTGTGTGTGTGTGTGTGTGTGTGTGTGTGTGTGTTCTGGTACTTCCCTGTAGTCAGTGAGTCATGGTTTTTAATTCATTAACATAATTGTGAGAGCCTGATGGCATCCGTATCGTAATAGTGATTCTGGCCATTGATTTCCGAGTAATGTCATTTGTAAGCTTCGAGAATTGCGCCTACTCATGTCTGCCTGCATTAGTTACAAAACGACAATTACATTATTGAGATTTACAAATATAAGAACCTCATCCAAATGGCCACTTCTTTTTAAAGTTTATTTTTTATGTCACTCATGGCCGTAGGAGGAGCCCTTAGAGAAATTAATAAAGACCGTATTTAGCATCATCAACGTTCACATCCAAACACACACACACACACACACACACACACACACACACACACACACACACACACACACACACACACACACACACACACACACACAAGAGTAAACAAGGTCACACTCGCAGCCAGAAGTGCACACTGGCACTCTCACACACCAATAAAAACACTCGCTTTAGAGCACACTGACCTATACTCCCGAATGCAAACACCAGCCCAAGCACTCAGGCAACTGCGAAGAGGGGAAAAAAAAGCTGACGCACACTTTGAAACGTACACATGCTGAAACACACACACACACACACACACACACACACACACACACACACACACACACACACACACACACACACACACACACACACACACACACACACACACACACACACACACACACACACACACACACACACACACACACACACACACACACACACATTTAAACACCCCCCCCACACAAATATACACACACATATATGCATGTAAATAGATAGATAGATATGTTTAAAGATCACCACACACATGCACACTGACAAGCTCACATGCCCAAAGAAACCTACATGCATACCCACTCAGACGTACATACAAGTGAACATCCCAGAGAGACACTTACAGGCATCCACACTCAGAGGTACACACAAAGCAAGTTACCCAATGGCTCACACATATGCACATACTCATTGACAGACACAAGCACACAAACACCCATAGACACATACAAGCGCACATCCCAGAGACACACACAAACACACATGCCCACAAACACGCACACAGAAATGCACAAACCTGTAGACACACACAAGCACATCTACACACAGACACACTTAAGCACACATACAATGAGACACACAGAAATACACATGGCCAGAGACACATACAGTACAAGAGCTCATACTTAGAGATACACAGACACACATACCCAGTGACGCACAAACACACACACAAACACAGACATACAAACAAACAATCGCACATTAACGAAGACACATACATTGACACACGCATAAACGCACATATCCCGACACAAGCACAAACGCACATAGCCCATGAAACACACACAAACGCACACTGGCAAACAAACAGCCGGACATTTGGCGAGGCACGGATGAGCACGTTCCCCTTCACGGTGTGGTGGTCGGACTGTCAGCGCCAGGCAGGGTCACACCACACCACCACCACCACCTCCACCGCCACCACCACCGCTATCAGGACCACATCACCACCACCATCTTTCCTACCACCACCAACGTAACCACTGCCATAACGCGGTGGTTATCGTGTTCTGTTATTTCTTCTTTCACCAATATTTTGCACAATTTTTGCATTATGTTCACCCCCTCCATCTCTGTTTACCTTCGCCACCATCATCGTCATCAGTACCACATTTCTTCCTTTGCGCCAGTCATTTTTCATGCTACGACCACCACAACTTCCATCCACCTCTTCCACCACCCAGACCTCGTAAACCAGTCGTCAGCAATTCTCATCTCTTGCAGCACCGACTACCACCACCACTGTCACCACCACTACCACCACTCTGATCTCTTGTGACACCCTGTTTTATTTCACTATTCTGAGTTGGTTCCCCACTCTGACCTCTTGCACTATTTAGATTTCCTGCATCATTCTCTCCGTTTGCATCATCGTCTGCCACCATCACATGTGCCTCATCCCTTACCACTCAGATCTCTTATGCCACTCTGAATCCTAATACCATTCCGACATTTTGCACCGCTTTCACCTCTCCTACCAACAGCACCACCTTCCCCTGTCGCCACTGTCACCCCAAATATTTCTTATGCCGCTACAATTATTTACACCAATCATGTCCCCTTCTCACACTTTGCACCACCCTCTGCCACCACCATCACCACCGCCACTGTCACATCTTCAATTCCTAGATTCTTGTACCACACTGACCTTTACCTCACTGACTTCTTACTTCACTCTGATTTCTGCCAAAAAAAAATTCTCCTCTTGTTCTGCAATCTACCACCACCACCATCACCACCAATATGACATCATGCACCATTCAGACCCCTCGTGCCATTCTGTTTCCTTGTACCACTGTGAATTCTCGTGTCCTTTGTCACAGCCAGTCTGAGTTCCTGCACCACATTCACCCTTGCAACACCTTATCTCTTTGCACAACGTCAACTTTATTATCTCTGACACCACTGCCACTGTAACACATAACTACCTCTGATATATCCAGTGCTACCATTTACACCACTTGTATCTCTTGCTACCTGTGACTCGGCCAATTTGACTTCATGCACCCTTTGACCATTTAGCTACCTCGTTAGGATGATGTATATGTTTATAGTTTTTTTCTTACCATCAGGCGATTTGATTCAACTAAGGAGCGACTATTCGAAAAAGGAATAATTGTATATAGCCTTCGTTTATCCATTTAGTACAAGCGACCTTTCCCAAACTAGATATAATCGTCTAGAAACAGGGACAGTAAAAAAAAAAAAAAAAGTCACAGGATAAACGGGTTAACATGTATGACTCGATGCTCCCTCTGACACCACTATCTTCGTGACGTATCTCCATCGTTGATACGTCCACGGTGACCTACTGCATCACTGTGACCTCTAATGACCTGTGACTCGTTTAATTTGACCTCTTACACTGCTGAGGCCTCCTGGAATCCCTGTTCCCTCCACATGTGTAACTTAATTTTATGTATATGAACCAAATATCTGAATGAGTATTATGTCGACACTAATGCATATATTTACAGGAACAGATTGAGACACACACACACACACACACACACACACACACACACACACACACACACACACAAATTTCTCTCTCTCTCTCTCTCTCTCTCCTTTTTTGTAGATTCTCGTCGCTTAAATGGAGTAGCGTCTACGTAATTTTAGAAGATAATGACGTCAAACTTAAATTATCTTTTTTTACAGCATCTTTCTCCCTTTTCTCATCTTTTTACTTTAATATTGTAGGGATAATCATTTTACAGGTTAATTTACACTTCATATCAAGGCAAAAAAAAAAAAAAAAAAAACGATTATGGATAAAAATGAAAACACCATTCACATGTCTTTCCTTTAATCCCTTTTGCTATTTTCTGTAAGACTGAATTTACTATAGACAAAAGCGAATCTTATATACAGCCAATTGTATAATATTATGATTTTAAACTATATCATACTTACTTTTCTCTCTTCGTTTTATTTCCTTCGATGTAAACTTTATTCTTAAGTTAGTGTTATTTTCGTTTCATATGTCGTAGAGAATTTTCTTATCGTATAAATAGAAGTGGCTCCTACAGTGGCTTTGTAGATAATATTGTGCCAAGGGATGAGAATTCGATTTCTTTTTTTTTTTGCTCGTTTCTACTTTGTGGGATATTGTTTGTTATCGTGAAAATGGTTACGTATGGAGAAAACTATTATACCATCATTAACATCTCTGTCTCTGCCTCTGCCTGTCTGTCTGTCTGTCTCTGTCTCTCTCTCTCGACACAGACACGAGAGAGAGAGAGAGAGAGAGAGAGAGAGAGAGAGAGAGAGAGAGAGAGAGTTCTATAGTGAACATTTTCGCGGCGGCAAAAGTGGAACGCTGTCTAGGTAAAATTTCGTCCCTCCCAGTTTAGCGTCCTGGCAGCTTTAATAGGCATTTGCACTTTTTTTTTTTCTTTTTTTTCTTTTTTTACCCGTGAGAGCAAAATTCTTGGCTAGTATTATCCTCCTGTCAGAGAGAATTTGCCTTCGCTGTCTGTCTCCTTTTACTATATGGGATTATTCAATTTTTCTTTCTGGGAGCACGTTAAGCTGTCTGTCTCTTCCTCTCAGTGTTATGTGTGTGTTAGGTTGGCAGTGTCATGGAGGAGGCTGTGCTAGGGTGCTTCGTGCTCTTGTTGACTTCGAGGGCTTCGTGTGTGTGTGTGTGTGTGTGTGTGTTTGTGTGCTCTGCTTTGTACAATCGCGGACAGTACTACCTGGTCCTATTTTTTTTTTTTTTTTCACGAATAATTAGATGGGCTCCGAGGTTCGAGTCACTTGGTTTCGAAAATAATTGATCTTTTTATGATCACACCTGTACACTGCCTGATAGAGAGAGAGAGAGAGAGAGAGAGAGAGATCCACTATGTAAAGCTTAATTTATTCGCTTGAATATTCACGACGCTGTTAAACAAGACACTAATGGAACTTAATATTCTCTTGCTTGCTAATTTATGTAGACTGTGTCCATAATAAAACAATAAAAAAAAAAAAGTAACAAAAAATACTTGGCATATGCAGATCGGGCTAGGAACAGAGTAATGATTTGAATATTATTAAAGGAGATTTTTACTAATCATCCCAAAGACTATCCACCATGTCATTATAATATTCTTGCAAATACCATCCCACAAATCTTGAGCGAGGCAGCCATAGCATGATGATATGGACGGTGGGTATGAGCGCAGAAAGGGTGATATGTCAAAGTGTGTACCGGGAAAGGACTGCCGGGCCCAAGAAACAGATTATAAGTTTTGTATAGATTCGAACTCATACGAAAAAATTAGTGCTGAGAATCCTCCATAGTCTAAGAAAATACAGCATACAGTAGAGTATAATAATTCTTTTTAACAATCATACTGTTTTTATTTTTTTCTTTTAGAGGAAGCCCTTGTTATGAGCTGCTCTTTAGTTTTTTTTTTTTTTCTATTTAGTTCACTGTTTAGCTATTTACTAAGCTGATTGGCTAGTTACCCACTTTTGCAGTACCAGAAATATAGGTAATGCAATGATTTTTTTTTTCACAACTCATCCTTGATCAGTGACGAGGTCTGTCTAGGATGTGATACTTTGATTTCTAGGTGGTCATTTTCTGTATATAAAAGTTTTCTTTCTGTGTCAATACAAAGGACGTGGAAGTGAATATCGACAGAGCTACAGGTTCTATCTAGATTTTTTGTTTTTACCCTCGCCGCCCAGGGACATTATTCCTATGCTATTCTTGCCTTGTAATGACAGTTTCATTCAGCAAAAAGGAGAGAGGTCAGATATAGATTCATTCAATCCCTCAGAGTTAGAGGTATCCCCTTGACAATATAACATCGTCTGAGGGTAGCTAAAAGATGATGAAGTCTTTTACCTGAAGAAATTATGGCCGGATATAAGCGTGATAATGAAAGACCTGAAGAAGAAGACAGCAATGCGTTAAGTTAGGAGTGTTATAGGCTGACGTAATTTCTTGTATCATCACACCCAGGAGGTTCTACAAACTTTCCTCAAAACCCTTTCTGTCCTCCATAAAATGGATGATGGACTGCAGGAGGAAGATAACTTGAACCTGCATTCCACCGGGTTCATGTTCAGATGGGCCTAGAGTTGCAGCTACTAATACTACTACTGCTGCAACTACAACAACTACTACTATTACTACTACTACTACCCTGGCGGTGGCGTTGTCACCTCTACTACACTCCGTCCACTAAAACTTGACCTAAAACTACTATCGCTCAGTCTTGAATGCTGAGCTGCAACAAAAGATTAACAATACGGTATGGTGCTAGACAGGGTGAAAAAGAATGTTATAGGATCATTACATTGTCTTATTCTTCCAATGAGTTAAGGTCAATGGCTGCATGAGGACGAAAATCTCAACTATATTATATCGGAGGAACTAGAGCATTGGGAGTGACTGGATATGTGATCTTTGGTGTGGTAGAATATAAAGAGGAGAGGCTGGACATCACTTAATCGAAGTTACAAAATAATAATAATTACAGTAGTTTATTAGCTGTAAATTATACTGAACTACTCCCCAACAAATTCCCAATCAGTTATCAACATGTTAAAACTGAATCCTCGTAATAATAATAATAATAATAATAATAATAATAATAATAACTTTCTTTTTTATTCCATTTTCATAATATTCGGTGGACAGTGTTTATTAAATGATGCTTCACTTTGTATGCAGTAGTATGAAGTAAGACAGATAGATGGATAGACATACATAAAGACAGACAGAAAGGTTGATAGACAGACAAATGGATAGACAGACTGAAAGACAGATACGGTGGGTAGAGACACTGAAAGGACAGGCAGGTGGCTGACAGATAGATAGATATGCCGTACACAGTGTAAGTACAGACAGATATAAAGATTTGCAGATAAACATACAGACAGATAAATGAAAAACAGACACACAGATCAATAGAAGGATAGGGGCACTGTCAATATATAACCCCCGCACTGGTCACATATTCTGCTTTCTGTGATTGAGATATTGCCAGTAGGACTCCAATGAATCATGCCATTTAATTGTTTCTGTGCTTTTTCATGCGCTTGCCTTCATAAATTCTCTATAGGAATGGGCTACACGTGCCGCGAAAAAACTCATTATTTTCATTTAGGCATCGCTCGTTTTTCGTCTATTTTTCGTGTCAACACATTCAGGCTCCTATGACTCACTTTCGGCTAATCAAAATTGAATGATAACAGCTGGGGTAAAATACTAGAGATGTCCTGAACATGAGAGGGCTAAAGGTGACGGTGTGCTTAACTCAGGCTCCTCTTACTCTCAGTTGATTAAAATCGTCTGGTTTTAGTTTGACATTAGGTTTTAAAATTCGGGCATAAGACGATTAATTAGGCCTTCGTCAGGTGAGATTGCTATGCTCTTTCGTGCAGTATTGGTATTCCATTTGACATACTTATATAAAGCCAAACACTTTAAGTAATAATGTTAATTTAGGTTCCAGGTATGTGTTTTTGACTGAATAACTGATTTGGCTATTTGCGCGCGCGCGCACACGCACACACACACACACACACACACACACACACACACACACACACACACACACACACACACACACACACACACACACACACACACACACACACACACACACACACGTCTGTATTAAGGTCAGATTCCTTCATAAATAATTCGAACTGAAATTAATACAGTTTTCCAATAACACACACACACACACACACACACACACACACACACACACACACACACACACACACACACACACACACACACACACACACACACACACACACACACAAACCACACACGTCTGTATTAAGGTCAGATTCCTTCATAAATAATTCGAACTGAAATTAATACAGTTTTCCAATAACACACACACACACACACACACACACACACACACACACACACACACACACACACACACACACACACACACACACACACACACACACACACACACACACACACACACACACACACACCACACACGTCTGTATTAAGGTCAGATTCCTTCATAAATTATTCGAACTGAAATTAATACAGTTTTCCAATAACACACACACACACACACACACACACACACACACACACACACACACACACACACACACACACACACACACACACACACACACACACACACAAACCACACACGTCTGTATTAAGGTCAGATTCCTTCATAAATTATTCGAACTGAAATTAATACAGTTTTCCAATTACACACACACACACACACACACACACACACACACACACACACACACACACACACACACACACACGAGCTTAAATTTTCATTTGCCTCTCTAGGAATTGATTATTGCAGTTTGGTCCATAATATTTTCGCTTTATTAAGGCCGGATTCCATCACTAATAATCTGCACTCATATTACTGCTGTTTTCCAATAACACACACACACACACACACACACACACACACACACACACACACACACACACACACACACACACACACACACACACGTACATGCAAATACACACACATACAGAATTTTCCACCTATCACGTATTACGGCTACATTCCTTCATTGGTAGCTTTAACTCACACTGATACAATTTTCGAATTGCATACCTGATAGCTCTGTCTCTCTTTGTAACACACACACACAAACACACACACACACACACACACACACTCATTATACACCCACCCCTCACATACACACACACCTCGCAAACATGCACACAACTTTTCACCTACTTCTCAATGAATGGGTTATTGCAATTACGTCCACAATAATTTTATCGTCCTCTGGTATTTACCCCTTAAAGCTGCGTCGGTGGTGGTGACTGGGTTGAGAGGACTAAAGGTGAAGTGACTGCGTAGGTGGGGGACACTCTCTCCCCTAGCCAGCGTCACCACCTCTATCTGTGTGTGTGACTGGGGAGAGATGGGGTCTTGGAGCAGTGATAGAAGGGGAGGGGAGGGTCAGGAAGCTCAGTAGGTTTGGGGAGATGATGGTTAGGAAACGGCAAACAGCTGAAACAAATGTAAGTGATACCATATAGCTGTATACGTCCGAGTCTCTTTTCCTCCTTGCTAGCGTCACCAGCTCTTTCTGTAATCGGGGAGAGATGGGGTGATTCAGAGATGGTAGGGAGGTAGACGGGACGCTCAGTCAGAAACGAGGAAACGGATGATTGGTTGAGAGGTATGGGTGAGGTGAATGTGCTGGTGGCGGTCTCTCACTCCCATATCTAGCGTCAGCACATCTCTGTGTGTGATAGGGGAGAGATGGGGTGCTGGAGAGGTGATGCAGAGGAAGGGATGTGATGGGAGGAATTTGTAGACAGAGCGAAAAAACTAAAAGTGAGGTGATTGAGTTGATAGGGAAGAGAGGAGGGGTGACTCTCACTCTTCCAGGTGGTCACTATCTCTCTGTGTGACTGAGGGGAGATGAGGTGACTGAGGGGTAATACAGGGGGAAAGAAAAGATGGGGAGAAAGATAGAAGGTTCAGCTAGGGAGGATGGATGGCTTTCATTCCTTTAGTGTCACAAACCCACTGTGTGATCGATGGGAGATGGGGATGGGGAGATAAGTTCCAGGTCGGCTAGGCAAGGATGATGGGAAGGACGCAAAAGACTAGTTGAAAGGGTTGAAGGTGAGGTGATTGTGTTGGTGCGGGCTTCTCACTCCCCTAGCAAGCGTTCCCAATTCTCTCTGTGACTGGGGAGAGATGTGGTGATTGGGGGGAAAGGGATGTGATAGGGGGCTCAGGAGGGGTGGAAATAAAAGATCAACAGAAAAAGCAAATATGGGGCTGTATAGGTGGGGGTCTCTCACTTTCCTAGCTCGCGTCATCGCCTCTCTTTGTGTGTGTGTGTGTGTGTGTGTGTGTGTGTGTGTGTGTGTGTGAGAGAGAGAGAGAGAGAGAGAGAGAGAGAGAGAGAGAGAGAGAGAGAGAGAGAGAGAGAGATGGGATCCTTACTTGGGGAGAAGGGATAATGGGAAGGGCACAGAATTATGAGCTGGATGAACTAAAACTGAAATGACTGTATGGGATGTATTTTTTTTCCCCAGCCCTCTCTGTGATCGGGAATGAAGGAATGAAGAATAAAAAAATGGTGGAATAAAGAAAATAAGAGATATAATAAGCAGTTCTGCAGAGAGACGTTTGAATATAAAAATGGTAATTAAAGGAAGGGAAAGAATAAGAATATTGAGTGAAAAAGAGATGGTAAAGGAAGAACGAAATTGAAGGTAAAGGAGAATAAATAATTTTAACAATAAAATAATAAGGCTGGGAGTAGGAGGAAAGGAAGACAAGGAAATAAGGGAATAGGAAGAGCAGGAAGAAAAGAGGCAAAATAGACAAACAGGACAGAGATAAGGATGACAAACAAGGACCAAATAATAACAGAGATATAACGAGGCAAGTAGAAGAAAGAAGGTAAACCGAGAAAGCAAAAGAATGGTAAGGAGTAATGAATGAAAAAAATGGGGAGGACAGAGAAACTGGCATGGAAAAATAAAGAAAAAATTAAATGGTATCCGAGGCTTGGGAGATAACGAAGAGGAAGGAAGACGGAAGAAAAACGTGGAATGGAGGAAGAGGAAGAGGACGGAGAAAGGAAGGACAAAGAGAGATGAAACACAAGGAGCATGAGACGGAACAAAAAATAAAGACACTGCCCTGAAGATCTTGCGACAATAGAGGAGCATCTTTGACGGAAGATAGAATGATGTGAACCTAGAGAAATTATGAGAGGAGCAACAATGAAATGATAAACAAATAAGTTGTTGTGGAAGAGGTTAAGAAAGGAAGACAACAGAAGAATAGACAGAAGAAAGAGGAAGGAGGAAGAACAGAAAGACAAACAAGATGGGGAAGACAGAGAGACTGGGAAACACACACACACACACACACACACACACACACACACACACACACACACACACACACACACACACACACACACACACACACACACACACACAGAAGCAATGGGAGCTGAGGAGACATGGGGAGAGGGGATGATCAGTTACAGAGACTGAAGGAGGAGCGGGAGGGGGCGGTAAAGCTGAGAGGAGAGGGATGGGGGTAGAGAAGGGGGAGAAGGATGGTAGGAAGAAGAGGGGAGGGAACAGAAGGGAGAAGGAGGAGATGGCTAGGAAGGGAGAACGAGGAGAGGGAAGGATGGGGAAAATAAGAAAAAGAAGGAAAGGAAAGGAAAGGAAAGGAAGAGGTGGAATGGGAAAGAAGGTGGGGAGAATGAGAGGGAAAGAAAGATGGGGAAAGATAGAGAGAAAGAAGTGAACGTAAATGAGAGATTAAGGAATGGGAAAAGAGGAGAGAGAAAAGAAGGGAGGAAAGGGAAAGAAATTAAAAGAAGTAACGAGAAAGGGAAGGAAAAAGAGGAAAGGGAAGACGAGAGGGGTCGAGTGGAGAGTGTGGGAGGGGGAGGGGTATGGAATGAAGCCTGGGACAAGAGGAAGGGGAATGGGAATTGATGGGGCAGAGAGATAGGAGGGGAGAGATGTGGGGAGACAGCTGGATGGAGGGGAGGATGTGGTATCGCGGTTTGGCTGTGGACAGAGACGGAAGGATGTGTGTGTGTGTGTGTGTGTGTGTGTGTGTGTGTGTGTGTGTGTGTGTGTGTGTGTGTGTGTGTGAGAGAGAGAGAGAGAGAGAGAGAGAGAGAGAGAGAGAGAGAGAGAGAGAGAGAGAGACAGAGAGAGAGAGAGAACAAGCGGGGAGCTAGCATGGCAAGGAGGGGAGGCATGTAAAACAGGAGCACAAAGACGAGGAAAGAGGGAGAGGGAAATAGCGGAGAGCAGGGGTAACAGGAGGACAAAGGAGTACGGGGAGATGAAAAGGGCAGGATAAAGGGTGGAGAATTTGGTTTAGAGAGAGAGAGAGAGAGAGAGAGAGAGAGAGAGAGAGAGAGAGAGAGAGAGAGATTTCCAACACACACTTCGAAGGAGAGAAGCATTACGAGATACAGGAAGGAAGACGTGGGTAGACACTAGGAAGAAGAGGAAGAAGAAGAAAAATCTGGGATGAGTTTTAACGAGAAAGGATAGTAAGAGAATAGAAGGAAAATATAAAGGAAGAGCTGTAACAGGAAGACAAAGGCGGATAAGAGGAGGGGAGGAGAGAAGGACGGGAATTGAGTAGATGAAAGGGATAGGATGATTTAATGAAAGACAGAGAGACAGGAAGGACAGGAGACGGGGTGGGAAGACGGAAAGCGAAGGTGGGGAGGGAGACATGAAAGCCTTGTTGATATGCTACTAAGGAAATGACAGTGAGTGAATGGGTTCTGGTTAAACTGATACGGGACAGAGAGACATGATGGAGAAGTGGACGGAGTGAGAGACTGAAATGGAGGGTCTGTAGAGGAAGACGGCGAAGGTTTTAGACGAAGAGGGACGAAAAAAAAAAAAAATGAATGAAGAAGGTCAGATGACTTGGATAACAACCATATAGGACAAGACGGAAAGATGTGTGAATGACAGCGGTAGAAAGGATGTGAGAGTGGGAACAGAATTAGAGGGAACTGCAGTTGGACAGGGACAGGAAAACAAATGAAATCGACAGGATATAGGTGACAGAGAGACAAGATGATGAGACAGGAAAAGAGACGAAGATGGACAGACGAGGAGAAGGGGAGAGAGGAACAAAATAATGGAGAACTGCAGATGAAAAGACAGGAAAATAAATGAAATCGACAGGATACAGGTGACAAAACGACAAGAAGATAAGACATGAAAAGAAACGATTGGACACAGGATGAGAAAGGGGAGAGAGGAAAAGACCTAGGGAGAACTGTAGATTGATATGGACAGGAGATAAACGAAAGTGACAGGATCAGGTGACAGAGAAACAAGAAGATTAGACAGGAAAAGGGACGAGGATGGTCAGAAAGGGAGAAAGGGAAGAGATACAGGGAGTGTTGTAGATGGATAGGGACAGGAAAATGGATGAAAGAGACAGGCTAGATTGGTGGAGGACTGAGAGACAAGAGAGAGACGTGGCAGGGGAGAAAGATCGAGGTGAAATTAGGGGGAGAAGGGGCATGGAACTAGGGAGGGTTTGAGAAGAGGGACAAAGAAATGGAAGAGAGGGACATCGAAACTGGGAGAGGACGGAGGAACAAAGAGAGAAGATAGAGGTAGAAGACAAAGGTGAAAGAAGATGAGGGGGCAGAGAGAGAGGAGTGGGAGAGGGAGGATGAGGATGAGGAGAGAGAGGGGGGATAAGGAGAGAGGAACAGAGGGTAATGAATGGGGACAGGAGAATGGAGAGACACGCTGCAATAGATTTAAGGGCGCATCTTGACAGAAATTGGAAAATATTGGAGTTGAACGAGAGAGAGAGGCGTGAATAACAGAACCGAAGGTAGATTAGAATGGGTAGAGTAACCGGGAAAGTCAAATGGGTAAGAGACAGGAAAAATCTGGGAAAATCAGACAAGGGGAGGGGAAATAGCAAGAAAAGGAGGGAACTTGATAGTGGTGACAGAAACAAGAAGGCGAACAGTGAGAGAGGAGGAAGTGGAGCAGACGGCATCATATGTAATCTTGTTTTTAGCTAAATCGGTAACACCTCATAGTAAAACATACAAATAAAAGGCACAGTGAGGAATAAGTTCGTGTTATGTTTCTATATATCACCATCAATACTAGGACGCATTCATTCGTTCTATCAACAGGTAATTTCATTTAGCTAAAGGGAGACTTTGTCAAGCTGGAGGGTGTAGAAAAATCTTTACTTAATTCCTTTACTACAGAGGCTTTATTTTAGGTCGAATAAAGTTATTAGGTGGTAGGCTAACTGAAAAAGAGTCAACAACATGTTAGTGTTAGAATGTAAGGATATATTCTTCACAAGTTGCCCTTATTACGGACAGAAATATAATCAGGGAGAGGGACACTATTCTGTTTAGGAAGATTACAGCCTATTTACTGGAGAACATTATCATACTCGTACAGGGGTAGGGAAGCTAAATGGTAAAAAATATATATATATTAGGTTTAGGGACAAATGTTATTTATCAATACATGAAGCAGTAGTATATTAAGAGAAAGAAGCACCATTATTAATAGACGTAGAAGGACTAATATCTGAAAAAAAAGAGCAGCAATTATTTTAAGAGAAAAATACAATATTTTGAAAGACAGGCATTAATACAGTAAGATGAAACTCATTATCTTGCTTAGGGGGAAAAATTTTATCATAAAGAATATCATAGCCAGATAATCTTTAATGATAATAGCGGGAAGGAGAATATTTATTCGTACTAAAGAATATGATAACCACTGATGAGAAAAAAAATCCACAAAACTTATTACCTTTGTAAAACTTCGATACGGGGTTGAACAGGTATAATTACGTTCATTATGAAGAAAAATTAAGCCCCCCAAGAAATAGTTGAAAATGACGAGTTTTTGTAATAAGTGCAGACAGCAATTTCTGCCTTAGCCTTGGGAAGAAAATACCTAAAAGAACGAGATATGTGATAAAGAACGAGTAAATAATAATGATATTTATAGTAACAAAGAAACTTAGATGGTTTAATTTATATACAATTTACGAAAAAAATAATCAATGACTTCTTGCTGAAATATTTGTAGCTGCAGCAGTGACCTCAATATAAACTACAGTAAGAAATAATTGGATACAAAAAGTGGCAGAATATGAAGATTATCTTTCACTAGCTACAGTCAGAAGATTTATTGATCAGCACATGGTCTTTTTAGTAAGTGCTGTATATCATGCCTTTCGTAGGTCAAATTATATATTGGACTAAGTGGGTAACAGACTATCAACCAAAAGTCTGGGCAAGAAGGAATGAAAAACAGAGAACAAGGTAAAGAGGAACAAGGTAAAGAAAGTTCAGTATTATATTGTTAACTTCTAAATGCACGGGTAACATTAAACAAATTATTTCTCCTAATTCCCAATCCTCCCTTAAGATACAATAAGTAAGAGTCAGTGTTAAATCAGCTTCCCCAATTGTACTGGTGAATGAAAGGGGCCAAGGGGTGAAACGAGGTGGAACGATGAAGACCATAATTCTGCGGATGTGGAACGGAGCAGGCTAACAATCAGTAGGTCAGAGGGGAAAATTGATAGAGGCTGCTGTCTGGGAATGAACTGACACTGGCTGATGATAACGATGATGAAAAAAAAAAGTGATGATGACAATGATATAAAAAGAAGCTGATGCATGAAGTTCTGTTAATAACTTACAATAACTGCAGTAAGGTGTATTTGCTGTTTTTATTACTACTACTACTATTTATTATTATTATTATTATTATTTATTTATTTATTTATTTATTTATTTATTTTACGTAGGAAAATGGGGGACATAAACAAGTATCATTAACCAACAAACTGCTTAATGTTAACAGTTGCCTGGATGTATTTGAGTTCTCACTTCTCAAGAAGCCTTAGTTATTATCGACAAGTTATGCAAAATAAATACTGCTTCACTTGCCTTGATTCATATGAAATATACAATAGAGCAAAACTACTCTACAGCTTACGTATTTTATAGCGTTTTTACTCTAACCCAGCCTAAAATTGCCACATCCCCGTGTTGAATGCTGAGCTGTAATATGAGATTCACTTCAGAATACGATGCTAGTTATGAGGAAGTGCAATGGAAAGGATGTGGTGCCGTAGCATTGTCTTATTCGGCCACTGAGCTGCGCGAAATAAACTGCAGAAGGACGAAAATCTGGGCCATGTAAAAAACAATATTGTAGTTTATATTCTACGTAGAGACACGAGAGGATTCATGTGACTTTATCCAAAGCGTAACCCTTCAGTTTAAGGAAGTAGCTATTATTGACTTTTTCATTCCTAGACGATTTTATTCAGACGAGATACCCTTTTGGATCAGCGAAGGTCAGATATACAGTAGCTAACCTTCATTATTTCCCTCATAACGACAGGTCTTCGTTATAGCTGAATAAAGTCGACAGATGCAACAAAAACAAACCGAAAAGACGCTCTTGGGCTGAGGAGGTTATGCGATATTTTTTCTCCTTTTCTCATATAGGTTCTTCCGGTGAATAATATCTTCTGGCTTTATCATAATTATAAAGTAAATAATCATCGTCTGAAGGAGTACAGTTTCATCCTCTGTCTTTCAAGGAATGTAAACACCCAGGTAAAAACAATCCGAGGTGTGACTGGGACCTAATCATCCAGTTCCGAGCAAATGGCATTCCTTCTTGGCATTATCCCGCCATACCATAAATTTCTAATCAAAATACGAATTTGTTGGGGAGGAAGTCGATCACTGTTGTTTTTAAGTGGAAGGACTGCGCGCTTAGTTACAATATAGCACTAATTGGTTACGTAATGGATGTGACTGTAACTGTTATTGGCTGACAACTTAAAGCCGAACTGCCGCCGGGTGCGTGATTGCTTCTGCCGTTGCTTCCATTCGTTTACTGAAATCGGGGAGACTCGAGGACACGGTAACTAGGAAACAGCGGGGCGAGATATGAACGTTTTGGATGGTAGTGTTTGTGAAGAACTAATTGTCGTGTGTGTTTATGTTTGCCCTCTGTAGATGAATAAAAGAAATACATACATATACAGGTTTGTACAGATATATGGCAGCCTCTCTCTGTCACATACATTCATAACAGGTCAGTGGATTTGAATAGACTTATGAATGTTTTTATCAGAGAATAAAGAACGGCAGGTAGATAGACTGACAGATTGATACATAGATAGACAGATAGTTGTACATATGTAAACTGAAGATTTTGTATGTTATGTATATTAATATGAGACAGTGATAAATTTTTTTTCCTATATGAGCAACTGTATAGAAAAATATTGAGTGCACGGAGATTTATGATTTCACACTTCTGTTTGTCTGTCATACTAAATTTGTGATAGGTAAAGACTTACTGTGGCTTTTTTTCTTTCTCGTAATAAAAACAGACAAGCATATACTCAAACAAATAACTTATATATTTCACTTCTGTTTTTCGGTGTTCATTCAGTTTGCGTTAATAAATACCTCTTGTAAACCTAGTCAGCTGCAGCATAATGTCACCACCTCCCGTTCCTCTGTTGGACGTACAAACATCTATACTTTAGTTTAGATTAATCTGTATATAAAAAAAACAATGACGGAAAAGATGAATGCTGATCGGTAACTTCTGACAAACTTTTCATCATCATCATTATCATCATCAATATCATCATTAATCTTGTCCTCGTTTATGTCTTCATTATCATCATTCTCGTCACCATGGATATCTTTTTTTGTCAACGTATTCATCCTCATCTTCATCCTCATCCTCCTCATCCTAATCATCAATATTCTTGTCCTCATTCATTCCTTCATTACCACTATCATTCCTATCACCATGAATATCACTTCTGTCAACGTATTCATCACCATCACCATCATCATCATCATCTATACCATTCAAATTCCCCACACCAGTAAATGGAACGGGCAGGATACAGTAACAGGGGAAAAAGTCGAAGAGAATTACAAGACATCCATCATCAATTCGCCAGTGAAAAGAGCCATACATTCATTCACTCACTCATCGTTCAACTCCTTGCCAATATTCCTCAGTAAACACAAACCATAGAAAAAAAAATCAAGTTGTGAATTATGTTTACTTACAAAAATATTATAAAACATCTACATACATGACTTGTTACAGATACTTCTCGTGATTTCTGAGGAAACAGGCAATATTTTCAGTAATATTATTCCTCCATCCATACAAAGGGATACTTCGACCTGTATTCTCGTCGGTCAAGGAGGCTCCCTAACACCTCTTCCTCAGCGATTTATTTGTGACTGGTTGATATCAATTTGTACCTGACTTGCGATATTACAGTAGAGTGATTGAAGCAACATTTAAGAGAATAGTAACGCACTACAAGCTAAATAAATCGCTTAGGATAGTGTTAGGGAGCTTCCTTAATTGAAGGTGATAGCGATGATGATGATGATGATGATGACTTCTTTAGTGCTCAGCAACCAGAATCGTAATATAGCTACACACTGATGATATTTATCCTAACTTAGCTCTGTTAAACTTGCTCTTTTGAGTGTAAAATGTTTCTCTAACAACATATTGATGTCTTATACATTGCTACCGGAACGAAGTACCGGTATAGTAGTAGTAGTAGTAGTAGTAGTAGTAATTATTATTATTATTATTATTATGAAACCAGACAAAGAAACTAACTGCGAAATATTACTCTCTCTTGTGTCTCCATGAATTGAACAGCTGTAAAATCTGTACCCACATCTTCATACATAGGTAAATGTGTGCCCCAAATGATTTACTAACAATCTACCACAAGGGAGGATGACATCGGAAGCGTAACTACAAGGAAAGCATCCGAAAATATTGTAAGGCTTGAGACTTCTTTCTTTTTCTTCACCTCGTTTATTTATTTATTTATTTACTAACACAAGCGAAATGGAATGCTCCCCTAACCCTGCTACAGCCCGACTGACAAGCAACAGACGACTATCGGAAAAAAAAAAGGCCGGATTCGGTCTGCTAGGGAAGGCAGCATTGACCACACGGCGTGCTTGCTGCCTTTTATGCCCTCCATCCCCGCTAAGCCGACGTCCTGCACCAAAGTTACGACCGATCAGCTAAAAATAGGGAGGCCACTTCAATTCTGGGGATGGGCTGGGGTGCTGTGTGTATGTGTATGCGCGTGTGTGAGTGGGGGAGATATTTGATGTTCCGTTCAGAGGAAGCGTCGTGGAGCATCCTTCGAAAAATATTGTGTCTGTCGGCGGGGAGTCAGAACCTGGAATATATATACACACGCTTCCAGGCGACACCAAAGACGTCGATTGTGGTATGTGCCGCAAATCCGGCCGGAAGGTTTGGTTAGATTGGATGAAGGGAGCGGAATCGAGGGCGCCTTGTACCCCTCGATGTGTCGCAATACGTGGTGAGAACGTGATCTGAAAATTCCGCAAACCGTGACGCACAGAAAAGGAAAAGGATGAGATGCCCAATATTACGATGAGGTTCCAAAGAATCTCCAGGATAGGATGAGAATTGGAGAGCGGTGGACTCGAGGTTTCTTTCAAATGTTGATTGGAGGCACGAGAAATATATATTATTTTGGGGTGGGAGCTATTTTTGAGCAGACATTGAGAGAGGATATTTTCGACGTGCTGTTGCGTGAAAATAATTGCTATAATTTTCCATTTGGTGAATTAGTTTTCTATCACTTTTTTTTTTTTTTAGTGCTCTCCAGTTTTCACACGTGTAGCTATTATCAAAGAAAGGAGACCTAAGGAGAAGACTAGCCTAAGTTCAAGAGTCAAATACTGTGAAATAATCAGGGTGGTAGTAATAGTAGTAGTAGGTACAATCCTTGGCTCAAATGAACGTGAACCCGGTGGACCGCAGGCTGAAGGGTCCTCCTGCTGTCCACCGTCCTCCTTCTGAGGGGAAGGGGGACGTTTGTGTAACCGGGCAGCTTAGCATCTCGGTTATATCCCTGCCACGTTATGAAGACGATCTTCTCTAGCACTAAGTAATTGTTAAATAGTTACAAGGTGTAATACAATCCATTACACATCTTTTTAAAATTTTCCTTCACTCCAACATTAAATTCCTCCTATTCATCACTTGAGCAATGTCTTATATCACTTGACTCGGCTCTTTCGGCACCAGAGGTCAGCACAGCTCCGTTACCTTGTTATCTGTATCAGTTAATAGCTGAGAAGAACACAGCTGGCCCTACACATGTACTTTTGACTAAGACTTACGAAAAATTTATTTTGAATAATCGTTTCATACGTATATTGAGGATGTCTATTGATGCCCTAAAGCGAGGCGAATCTTCTCATTACCACTGTTTTGCTGCCTTGAGTAAATCTTGGTGGGGATGTGTAGAAGCACTAGTCACGATGATCAAAAGTCAACCACTTACTATTCTGTATACGTATTATAGGCGGGGTTACTAAAAAATAGGTAACTTCCGACGTTGCCAGTAAAACTTTCATATAAGTACAAAATGTGCAATAAGCCTTTAGTGTTTTATAATATTGGCAACAAACTCGAAAATCGCATTGTTTGTATTATATCTTGATAGTTTGTCTTGTGGATCCAGTAGGTTTTAGTGGTAATTGAAGTATCTTTTATACATTGCCATCGTCAATGCCTCCCTCTCTTTTCTCCGCGGCCATCAATCTCTCTTTGGACAATGAAGACTTTTAAGGCGATAATTGTTTTCTGTCCTAATTTACTGCACAGTTTGTTATGGTTATCGATGGCTGCTCCAGGCCTTGTTGCTCATTTATTGTCCTAATTCTTATTGGCCAAGTATAAGTAACTGATGCAGTCTTTCTTCTGAGTCAGCGTATCATCATCATCATCATTATTATCCTAACCTCGCTTTACAGTATTTCAGTTAGGTAGACAGGATCTACAGACAGGAAGGGGGAAACAGAATAACATGAAAAACTGTCAGCATAGTCCAGTAATAAAGCCACGCCTCTGTCTCATTATTATTATTATTATCATTATTATTATTATTATTATTATTATTATTATTATTATTATTATTATTATTATCATCGGCCTCCATTATTAAGCCACAAGAAATCAAAACATGCGTGACTTAGCTGTTCCCTCGATTACCACACGTGAAAAATTTGTTCTCTCTTCATCCACAACTTAGATTCTGACAAATACATTTAATCCAGACTCAACCTATCCCATTAACCTTCTACTGCTCCGCCTTTGTATCACACATACATATACATTTGATATTAAGTCGTATCTTAGTCATATCCAAGCTCATTAATCCCGACATTTACTCCTATACCCAGTGATAATATACAATTTAATGAGTAACTTTAGTCTGCTCCATATTCCTAATCCTATCCAGCTTACATGAACCAAATAATTCATCTCAGCAATCCTATTTCCTCTGATCTCACTCCAGGCGCCCAAGGCCATGACATATCAATGTTCCATATCGTATAACACATTGTTTTGCGGTCATACATCGGCGTGGTTATTAAATATTTTCTCCTTATCGAATCTTTTATAACACCAAACACTTTCCTTTCCTTCTTTCTTCTTCTTCTTTTTTTTTTTTTTTTTTTTAGCCAGTTTAATTTCCACTTCATTTTCACGCATCCCAGCTATTTCTGTTGATTCACCAAACTACATAAAATCTTTAGTCAATCGATTTATTTTTTTTAACAGCTTACCAGCATATATTGACATACTTTCTCAGTTAACAACAAGTATTTTAAATTCACTTCCCATTGTGACTTTCCACTAACAACAAAAATGTTCTGAACCATCCCTCCACATCTCAAAGTTAGTAACACGGGATCATCTCCATACCTCGAGCTTGAAAAATTCCGCGTCTTGCCGTTCTCCACTACCTTCACTCGCTTTTCGCTCACTCCCTCTTTGACCTTTCATAATCCCATTCATATATGTATTGAGCAACCATGGAAACATCACACGCCCTTCCTCCACTCCGGTACTGATACTGAATTTCTCACCCAGACTTACATACATATACAGTAAGGTACACCCTAGTGCAAATTCAGCGCTACTAGCACTTTTAAATATCCTTACAATCTCCAGCAGCCATCCCTCCCAATTACATATACATCTTTTCCCAGATCCATATATTTTACAGTCATTCGTCAGTACTTTCTCGAGAATCTGAGAGGCTGTAAATATTTACCCCCCTCATTCCTTGTCACTCAGGACGCCTCTCTGCTCTTCATACACGACATACTGTGGCTTTTCAGTCACCATTCCTCAACATTTTTATCAAATTTTGCTTGCAATCTTGCATATTCTTTAGCTCTAATGCTATAAATTATTATCTGATACGCATATGTATAGTTTAAACATTCACTCATTGTTTACCATTTGCCCATAATAGTTGTTGCTTTGAAATATGTAAGTCCACTTGTCCTTTATGCTTTGTCTATGTATCCACACAGGGCAAGAAATGCTGAGTGCCAATACGTGCATGTAATCGATGAGCCTATATACTTTGTTATCTGTATCTGTACAAGCTCATCCCCTTCGTCTAATCCTTGAAATTTGTTATCGGTTTTCTCTGTAATATACTGACGGGTTTGTGTTTTATATAATTATTACAGACTTATCTTTAATGTTTTTCTCCTTTTTTTTTGACGCAGCGATTGACCTCTCTCTCCTTTCTCTCTCTCTCTCTCTCTCTCTCTCTCTCTCTCTCTCTCCATGTCGCACATTAACTTTTAGTACTTATGCATATTTGAAAGGTATTAACACGTTTCGCCTACCAAAATTAAGATAGCAACATTTGTGACCGAATGGTGCAGCTTATTATTGGTTCGTACACTGAGGAGAGATTTCCAGTTTCTTGTCTTCCTATTTCATGATTCTGGATCTAGCTCACTCAATCAAGTAACGATAAAATAAGGCTTGTATACTGAAGATTATTATGACTATAGACATGACCCTTCTGTACAACACCTCTTTTCTCCTTTACTTAAATAATGCTTTTCTCACTGTCCCACACTTATCTACAATTCTTATTTAACAGAGAGAGAGAGAGAGAGAGAGAGAGAGAGAGAGAGAGATCAATGAAAATAAAAGTAAGGCCACAGAAACTTCACACGAACATTTTTCAGTCGTCAGATATTGAAAAGCAAACCATCTTTACATTACAGAAATATTAAAACAAAAAATTAAACTACAACCAAACACGACCACACTTGGCTTTGCGGCTTTTGGAGGTCCTAGCAGGTTCAGCTTTGCATCCCTCCAAACAATGGCAACA
>NC_137018.1:5125907-5138407 GCF_032717465.1 Coenobita brevimanus | reverse complement strand
ACCTCTAGCCTTTCCTTCTCAGCTTACATTCCCTGAACTGAGAGAGGCTTGGCATGATTTTTTTCTTCTGTTCCATAGATGATTCTCTTTGATATGATAGTTCAGAGAGGAAAGTGACGGACATGCCAGAAGTGTAAAGCAGACTCACTGGAATAGCAAACTTTTATTTTTTTCGAGTGTCCACATGCGGACATAAATACTGATTCACCTTATTAGGACACATTGCGAAACAGTGAGCAATAACTTTTGAAACACAGAAATGCAATCACTGGAGCCCAGAACATTTTTTAGAATATTATGGCAGAGTTTCATAACTGTTCGTGTATGAAACTGGAGCTCTTTTGATGTCAGCGATAAACTGCACACCTAGGGACCTTGATGTAACACGATTAACCCACTCATGATCTGGACAACTCTTGGTATTTTTATTCTATCACTAGACGATTTTATTCAGCTGAGATGTGTATAGGATCATGTTAATACTGTCAACATTAACCATTCAATGACCAGGATAACTCATATTTTTCCACCTAGACCCAGATTCTTCTATTCATCTGAGTGAGTCACAGAAGCCTGAGAGTGTTAATGCTGTTCTAGGGGAAGGTTAGGACTCAGTGAATAAGTGTTGTCTATCTTGACCCTCTCCTAATAGAATGACATTAATCTAAAGTTTGTCTTCATTTTCTTCCACCATTTTTCCGCGTAATATCCTTGTCGCCGTTTCAGAACGATGACATCTTGTATGCTTTACTCGTCCTGCTACTCAGAGATTACATTGAACTCAAGAAAGTTCTCTCCCACTGAAGGGAGTAATGGAGGCGACATCTAATTCTTCCTGTCCTAAAATTGTCCGTCTGAGTTTGCAAGCACAATGGAAAGGGTGTTAACTCTTTTAGCTCTTTTTGACGAACTTTCAGGATATAGTCAGCAGGACTAGTGAAGCATAAAAGTCTGAGTAGGTGGTGTCGTTAATCGCTGTGTTAAAGAGATAAATGCATCTTAATTAGTGTAGCAGCAGCAGGATTGTATGCATAGCTCCACGATATAGGACTAATAGTCTACCTTCTCCACTAATAATATAACATTGTCTCCACCACTGCCTCAGTAGGACCCATATCCTTCACATTTAAAGGCACGAGAATGTGATGAAATATTTCATTTTAATGTGCCTAACAACATATTGACAAAATACTGCTCAGGTGTTGCTATATGTTAGCGATAACTGTGTTCAGGATTGGCAGGCTCGTCGAAATTACTAGGGAAGCCAAAGTCAGCACTCTGCCTCAGCATTATTTCCACTTGCCCTCAACTTGTTACCGATATGGTGAGATCTATACAAGCTTGTATCGTATGAGGCAGCCAAATATTTTTACATTAACTACATCATTGGAACTGTTACACATGTAATTCATATCCGTGTTAGTACAAACAAATCTTTCACCATGCGTTTCATAACCTGCTGTTCGGTACAGGGCCGTAAGCGGAGAGTCGACAGAGAGAGAGAGAAGGGACTGAGCCAGTGTTTGCTGTTCGGCCATTTGACCACCACTTTATCCCTGGCCAGGTTTAAGGTTACTAGCGGAATTAAAGGCCCTCTGTCCCATTAACGGTACGACTTATGACAATGTTTACCGAGAGGTTTACGTTTCACTAGTTCTGTTGATTATATCCTGAAAGTTTGTTAAAAGAGTTTCCGAATACCCGTATAAATTACGTCCCTGGGGCCGCCCAACGGTATTAATGTGTGGAAGCCAGGTTCAAGGCCAAGTTGAGAGTGCTTGTGAGCGTGTGTTCTTTTTTTGGCAACCGACTACTGGGATTTTAAAAATTTTGTTTTTCTAAATAATCCCTTTTTCATACTAATAAAATGCAGAACGTATAGTTATTCCGTAGGTATAAAACGATTGAGAGAAAATGGTTAGAATAAGAATAATGATAGTCAAAAGAATATATATATATATATATATATATATATATATATATATATATATATATATATTAATGGAGATTTATTTTTAAATATTAGCACCCAAACAGCTTAATCTGAGTACCCTAAAAAATACGAACCTAATTAATAAACTATAAATCTGAGAAAGGAGTAATAACTAAATCTAAGTATACATTATCAAGACAGGAGGGAAGCAAATACCTCACAAACAAAGTATTACCGTGTGAATGTTTAACTGAGTCTAATTCTGGCTGGCGTAGTCGACCTCACATTGCTTCTTTATTAGGGATGAATTTTACATATGATACCTCAATGCTTTCTTCCCTCCTGTCTGTGTCTTCTACATATCGACAAAGTGTGCATCAGCAACACATTAGAAGAAATTGAAGGTGTGTTGTATATGATAAATAAATCGCCGAGGAAGAGGGATGTCGAAGACCTCCAAACCAAAGAGAATGTGAGCTTTTACGCGAGCTGCCTTGGTTCGAGCTAGTTCAGATACTGCTTCAACCTTGTCTTGTATCTGAAATTGTGTTTGAAAAAATGCATCACTAAGTTTCGAATGCCATTGTTCTCTGCCTCGCTGTTCATCGAAAGGATGTAAATCATTATCTGTGTCTGCGAGTCTGTACGAGCCAGTCTGAGCCCTTGTGTGTGATGGTTTGACGGTCTGTTAACAATGGTAATCTGCTGCCTGGCCTAGGGTTCTGTATTACAAATGAGTGATCAATTTGTTGTCATAATAATGGTTACTTAAAGACAGTAATAGTTTCACATTAGTGAGAACAGTGCACCTTAACTCTTGCAGACCCCTATGAGTGACCCTCAGTTGAATAACCTCGTTGAGCATTTTTTTTTTTTATGTGCTCGACTCTGGGCATTGGTTTCTCAGCCTGCTCCCAAGGCCCAGTAGTCCTCCTACATATCGTACACCTCTACACGTCACCACTTCGGCGTTAACACCCACCGTCCATATTGAATACATGCTAGGGCTGTCTCATACAGGACTGGTGTACTGGTATTAGCGGGGGTATTTTTACGACATGTCGGCGGATCTTCTGGTAGATCGGTAAAGTCTGCCGTAATGAAATTCAAATCCTTAAACTGTTCCCTGCCCCAACGGGGATTTGAACCTGGGTCCGGTAGGACCGCAATCCACCTCTCTACCGATTGCTGGGAAAAAAATACTGGCGATCTTGAGAGTGTTAATGGTCCTGTGAGAATCTATTGTCTATTAATCACTATTTCGGACGATCCAGTCTGTGTGGTAGCCGAGCTGGGAGGTCTTAGATTTTTATTATTATTATTATTATTTTAATTCTAAATGCCATCCCCTCCCAATTAGTGGTATGAGAGTGTGGTGAGATCTAATCCTTTTTGAGAGACTGACGTGTTGTTGCAATGAACAAGTTATGGGCTTCCAATGGTGATGGCTAAAATGTCCCTCTCAGTAGTACGGGCACTCTTTTTTTTTTATTTACAATTTTATCAAGAAAGGTATACACACACACACACACACACACACACACACACAGATAGATAGGTGGATAGATAAATAGACAGACAGATAGATAAATATACAGACAGATAGATAGATCGAAAGACAGATGGATAGACATATGGAGACAGACAGAGACAGAGACAGACAGAATTGCATAATCCTTTAGAAACCTGAAAACACAGACCATAATAATGATGCAAATGCTAACGCTCCCTGTAAAGGCCACCCTATGCAAATCTATGCCCAGTTTTTAGTCCTGCGTGGCGAGGTTAAGCATTGAGGCCATGGGTAATGCAGCAGTAAAAGAGGGTAATGATCGGGGTCGTTACCTGTAGTCGGTAGGTTTTTAAGTACGGACGATCTTTTTAAGGGAAATGATAGTAGGACGAGACGGACGATTTTTTGTTATAGGCAAATCATAGTGAGACGAAGACAATCATCTCTGAAAAAAGAAGGGGGAGGACGTGGATTTAATTCTATAAGACATGATAGTCAAAAAAGTGGTTTATGATATTAAAATTTTCTGCTAAAGCCATTCCTTTCCATAAGTCTCCCTTAAGTTCACCTACCTCTTTAAACCGATTCCGTATTTATCATTATTATTCATTATAATTACTATTATTATTATTATTATTATTATTTATTATTATTATTATTAATTTATTCCTAACCAAAACATTATATTCTGCTTACTTGAGAACTTTAAACCGATTTCTTCTTCTTCTTCTTATTTTATTTCTTACTTCAGAACATTATATTCTGTTTATATGAGACTTTTCGAACTAACTGCCTGTACATCATTTCAAAAAATCTCTTTAATCGTCTCTGTTGGAAAATAGAAAATAAAAGAAAGAGAGAAGTGCTACACCTAATTGAAGGGGTTAAGTCGCCTGGTATTAAAAAGCCAAATAAATAATCGTGTTCAAAATGCTAAATAGAAGTGAAGTTAACAAGGCCTGCAGAACGCAAAAAATTTAGCATGCGGGTGTAATTGGAAACTTTTTTATTTTTGTTGTTCCTGCCTCTCGGTAAGCTCGATTTAAAGGTCTATATTGTTTAATTGATTAATTTTGGTTATTTTTTGACCTTTTTATCGCCCATTATAGCATCGTTAATGTTTTTCTTTATGATTTTATTGGCATGGTCTTTCTCTTTTACTGCCTATCTAATTTTTATAACTTCTTAGCTTATTTGTTTCATTTTTGTTATTTTTTGCCTCAGGTGTGTGTGTGTGTGTGTGTGTGTGTGTGTGTGTGTGTGTGTGTGTACGCGCGCTCAGTATGTAATTATTATATTCAGCTTTTCGTGTCACCGGTTAATTAGTTGTATAATGTTCAGTATCATGGCGTGCGCAAAAAATATAAAATTACGTATCGATTTGAAGATAACATTTCGTCGCTGTGAGTGCATGTGATATTTCATTGTGAATCATGCCAAGTGATATTTTTTCAGTTGAAGGAATATCTACCAGGCCATAGGTTAAAAACTAATTCGTTGCCGTCAACATTCTCTCCTTTATTTTTCTTTCGTTAATATCAGACGATTTTGTTCACCTGTAACATACATCCTCAGCTCGTGGACATCGTTTTGCGGTATAGTTACCACCAGACGATTTTATTCAGTGTGGTAAATGCCTCTTGTAGTGAAACGGTTATGATATATTTCGCACAAATCCCTTCACTGCCTAAAGCCTCTTCAGATATTAAGTATAGTTGTTTAGTGGTAGGCAGACTCAAGAAATAAACACCACCGTAGTGTAGGGCGCCGAAAACACTGAATCTTTCTAGTAATTGACAAGTTCTTCATTTTCAGCTTAGAATTTTAAAAGCGCATTCCTGAGGCTTATTGTCCGTAGATTTTAACAATTTGGCTAGACCACGAAAATCTTTTATTGTTACTGTAGGTGAAATTAAAGTCTACCGTTGCCACACTTAATTTCACTGTGGCGAAGTCGTTATTTTATTCTTTCTGTTACCAAACAATTTTACTCAGCTTAGAGGAGACTTATTGACACAGAGAGGATATATGAAGTCTTTTTTTTAGCCCTTTCCATAGATTTGATCCTCAAGAGGTAACTGGATGTACTGTATTTATCAAAGAAGTAGGTTGGTTGGGAGTACAGTAGGTTGGTATCTACCCTTAAATGTACAGGAATAAGGTAGCCTCGATCTCCCACCGTTAGGCTAAGAGCAGTAGATTGTGTGGGATTGTACCGTTTACCACGACCTATGACCTCCAGGAAGAACACCGTATATCAAGACCGTCTAAAAAAGAATAATTAACTAAGAACATTAATAGAAATGCGTTTATGTTGTTCCATCGTATGTTGTTCCACCGTATGTTGTTCCACTGTACGTTGTGCCACTGTATGTTGTTCCACCTTCTGTTGTTCCACTATATATTGTTACACCGTATGTTGTTCCATGGCATGTTTTTCCACGCTGTTATCCTACTATATATTGTTCCATGACATATTAGTCTACTGTTGAGTATAGAAAAAATATCTGATAGAAAAAAGGTACTTTTGAATACCACGAGAGATGCGTGCAAATCATTCCATGAAGCTTCACCAAACGTTGTTCCAAAGTGTGTAATTCCACCGTATATTATTCCACTGTGTGCTGTTCCACCTTATTTAATCCTACCGTGTGTTTGTTCCACCGTATATTATCCACCGTGTTTTTAACCCTATGTAGTTCCAGCTATAATGTTCCACTCTCCGTTCAGCAAATTCACCATATATTGCTCCACCATAAATGTGTTCCATGGTATAGTCTTCCATAATATATTATTTCTCTACATATTACTCCAGCGTATATAACAACCAACTAACAGCAAATAATTTAGTTTAGAATTTACCAGAAATTAGTGGGCAGTCTCTAATTCCACCCCAGATGTGTTGCAGGAAGGGGGAAACTTGAGATGGACAGTGTGTATATGTGTGTGTAGAGATGAAGTGGGGAGAGAGGGGAAAGGGGAAACTAGACGTTTTCTTTATTAACTTATTAATTTTGAACGCCCCCAGTCCGAGTCAGGGCCCTGTCATGGCTCCAGACACGAATCCTACGAACCCTGTATTTCTTTTCGAACATATAGTGCCGCTAAAGGGAGGAGACTGGTCATGTATCCTTTGGCATAAAGAACTAAGGTAACGTAGCCAAGACCCTCACAACTCGATAATGTATATATCGGATAGGTTTATACCATTTTTACAGTTAACAAATACTGCAATATTTCTTGGCTTATTAGGATCGTCCTTCACAGAACTGATCTACCAATTAGAAATGGATACTCGCTTCATATGTACAGCAACACACAAATGACATATTTAAAAGTAATTTCTTACATGCACCAAAGAGAGAGGCTATTTCATGCGACTTCAGTGAGTTGAGTACCTCGTCAATACGATCCGTAAATGACAACTCTTATTTTGCATTTAATGTTGGTGGTCTGCTTCAGTGCTTGTATTTATTTTGCACGTTTTAGGGATACCTTTCATTTGAACAAGTTAATTCTACATCTAATGAAATTATTTTGGATACTGAGTTGAGACTCAGTCACACTGTGCTACGTTATTTTTTTACTCCTTTCGTGGCACTGAAATGTATTTCGAAATTGTTGATAGGAAATAAAAGTTATTGTTGCAAAAATCCTATTGCAAGTATGCTGTCATCTTTGCTCGCTTTAGTGCAATATATTTCATGCTACACAGAAATATGGAGTTGCGCGCATTACTTTCTGTCCTTCCAAACTTAGTACTCTTGTAAAAGAAGCAGAAACAAGGGCCAAAGGGAAGAGTAGGACGGGAGAGGAAGAAGGGAGAGATAGGAAGAGCACGAAAAGCGATGGAAAAAAAATAAATATAGACGTATTAATCCCACGCCAACATTTTCGGTTCGAGTGCGTCACATTTGCTGAATATAATCGTCCAGAAACATCAAATATGAAACAGAAAAACAGCCATCGCACTAAACGAGTTAAGGCATTCAGAAATTGTGTAATAAGTGACAAATTCCGTCCGAAGGCATTTTTTTTTTTTTTTCAGTCTTTTTTTGTCACTTTTTGCTCCAGCACAGTCGTCCACATTGCGTCCATCACCGCCACCATTAAAGAAGATTACCCTGACACTAATTAGACGAACCAAAAACCACCAAACTTCGAGCAAAAAGAGGTGGGGTGGAAGGGAGTGCAGGCGGGGATGGTAAGGAGTGAAGGAGGAGGGTGACTAAGGGAGTAGAAGAGTAAATAGTTTGGGAATAGAATAGAGATTAAGAATGCAAAAGTTAGCAGTTATGGGACAGGAAAGTAAATAGATTAGGAACAGACAAGACGGGGATAGTGAGGAGTGAAGAGAATGGTGCATAGAAATGGGAGTAGGAGGATGAAGGATATGGGAATTAGAAAGCTAAGAGATAAAAATTTTGAGTGTCTAGTTGAGGAACAGGGAAATGAAAAGACTTGAAACATGAAAGTAAAGATCTTATGAACACAGAAGAGAATATTACAAAAACAAAATAACGAAGCGATGAAAAATATAACATCAAAAAGAGTAAGGAAAGACAGCGAAAGACTTGGGGATATAAAAGTCGTCCGAATGACCCTGTAGGATTGGTGAATGTGAAGCTGTGTGTGGAATAAGTTCGTACCTACCACTTGGAGCCACGATTCCGAGAGCTTGAATGGTCAGTGAATATGAGTGTGGACCATTGAATTCTGTGAACTTTGGTTAGTATCTCAGTTTTATTTATTGGCACTGTGGACCCTGCCTCACCCCAGCCTAGTGTGGGAAAAGAGGTCTGAATAACGATGTGATGATGATGATGATGATTAAAGTCAAGAACATAACAACTGAAGAGCTACTATAAGGTAATATGACTAAAGAAGGGAATGTTAGATCAGGAAAAAGTAAGCAAACGCACTCCATGAAGGTAGATTATTCCAACCTTTAATGTTGCTACCTTCATGCGATTTTATCCTCTTTTGGAGAAATTTTTCGAATAGAGGGAGTTACTATCGCCTTCATTATTCCGTTCAGTACAAGAATTTCTTAATTTATTTATTTTCTGCATAAGTAAAATCGTCAGGAAGCAGCATAGAGAGAACAGATAGACGGCACTGGTATCGTAGTTAAGAATCGAAATGTGAAGACCATGTAGAAAATTATTTAGGGATAGGAACTTGATTGGGGATTGAGGAAAATAAGGACTTAGGAAATTGATGAGAGCTGAGTGAGGAATTTAAGATACAAAAGTGAGGTGTAAGGGTGTGCAAGTGAGGAATTTAGGGAAGCGAAAGTGAGGAATATAGGGATATGAAAGTGAGGAATTTAGGGATGGAAAAAGTTAGTATTTCAAGAAGAATCTGAGGAATTAAAAAATATCACAGTGAAGAACATAGGAATATGAAAATAAGTATTTCAGGAATGAGAGGGTGAGGAACTTAAGATGAGAGTGGGAATATTAGGGGTGGGAAAATTAGAAACTTAGAGGAAAGAAAGTAAGAAATTCAGAAGAAATGCGAGAAATTTGAGAAAAGGGAAGTGAGACATGGATAGGAAACTGAGAAACTTGGGTGCACAAAAGTAACAAGTTAAGCTATTTTAAAGTGAAGAATTTGGGGAGACAAAAGTGAATAGCTTAGCAAGGGAATGTGAATATTTTAGACAAAGACAAAGTAAAGGAGAGAACAGCACTCGGTTGAAACGTGTGCAAACGCTCGGGACTGTAAAGATTATGTAAAATAAATGATGATGAGGACTATATCAGGCGGAATATAAATGCAGAGAGAGAGAGAGAGAGAGTTTGTGTGTATTTGTGCGTGTACGTGTGTGTGTTTGTATATGCATGTGGGTGTGTTTGTGCGTGTCTCTGTGTCTGTGTGAGTGTGTGTTTGTGTGTGAGTATATGTGTGCAGCCAGCTCTGTCTGTTTGTCTGTATGTATGAATGAATGTCTTCGTCTGTGTGTGTCTGTGTCTGCCCGTTTCTCTGTCTTTATGTATGTCTGTCTGTCTACCTGTCTGTCTCTGTCTAATGTGCGAATGCACGAGCGCGCGCGCGAGCGAGCGAGCGAGAGAGAGAGAGAGAGAGAGAGAGAGAGAGAGAAGGGAAAAAACTACCCCTCCCCTCCCATTAGCAGCCGTGGTCTCTCGTTAACCCAGTAATCAGTATACATCTGAGAGAGAGAGAGAGAGAGAGAGAGAGAGAGAGAGAGAGAGAGTTTGTTGACCGCGTGACGTGCGTCGTACCGTGAAACTATGAGCTTAGGGTAAGGAAATATACATGGTGACAGAAAAATGGGTGGGATGGGCTAGGGATTTGACGGGAGGTGAGATTGAGGGAGGGATGTGTAACCTGTGTAAGTGGGCTGTGCAAAACTACAGTAGCTCTTCGGGTGCAGGGAGGGTTTATTTCGAAATTATCTCCAAGAATAAAATTGAAGGTGGGGATGGGAGTTCAAGAAATGGACGTGAGGACATAGAGGTTAGTAAGGCGAGCTGGAAATGTGATCAGAGTGGTCTACGAGGGTGTGCCTGCTTAAAATGAGTGGAATATGGTTATTGTTTTACGTGCAGTGAAGGATTATCTCCATTTTTTGCCAGGTACCAAAATAAGCACGCGTTGTTCTCATTAACCTGGTCTTGTGACGCAGGTAAAAATACATTACACCTGCCCTCCGTGTCACAGCGTCGCGTCCTCCTGACAATGCTGTAAATAAGATATGGAGAGAGAGAGAGAGAGAGAGAGAGGAAAAAACTACACCTCCCCCCGATTAGGAGCCGTGGTCTCTAGGTAACGCAGTAATCAGTATACATTTGAGAGAGAGAGAGAGAGAGAGAGAGAGAGAGAGAGAGAGAGAGAGAGTACTCCTACATCTCCCATCTCTTGTTCAATTAGCTTAGTCCATTCTCGTTAAGCCAGGAATTATTATATATCTGAAAGTAACTAAGACACAGACAGGCAAACACAGACCAAAAATAAGTGACAGAAATTATACCCTCTTGTTAACTCAGTAATCAGTATACAGCTAAATACACGAGAGAGAGAGAGAGAGAGAGAGAGAGAGAGAGAGAGAGAGAGAGAGAGAGAGAGAGACTGTCATTAAGGCCATAATCAGTATACACCTGGCCGCGGCGGGGTGGAATCAAGGTAGGTAATTACACAACATCACCACCACCAGCAAGAATATCACTCAGTATTACCTAGGCTTGTGAGGGAGGGGACGGCTGGAGACACGAGAGGGATGGGAATGAGTCACTGTTTAGGAGTCACTTTCTTTGGAGTCACTTTCGTAAGAGTCGCAGTTGGAAGAGTCACTTTAGTACGAGTCGCATTCGTAGGAATCGCTGTCCTAGGAGTCACTTTCACAGGAGTCATTTTCACAGGAGTTGCTTTCATATGAGTCACTTTCGTAGGAGTCATTATTGTACGAGTTGCGTTCATGAGAGTCGCTTTCCTAGAGTCACTTTCATAGGAGTCGCTCTCATGGGCGTCGCTATCCTAGAGTCACTTTCATGGGAGTCGCTTTCCTAGAGTCACTTTCATGGGAGTCGCGTTCCTAAAGTCACTTTCCCAGGAGTCACCGTTTTAGGAGTCGCTTTCACCTCTGCCCGTGAGGGAGACGTCAGTTGCAAAAACTGAGAGAGGGGAATCAGAGTCAGTTTGCCATAGTACTCACCTTCAATTTTTCCAGTGAATTTTTCAGTGCAATCTATGTGTGTCACTTCTTACCTGGTGAGGGACTGAATAGGTAAAGACAGAAGGGAGATGAGGAGACAGTCACTCTTCTAGACCCTTCTTTTTTACCTTTTAGTGTTGTTGGGTGACAGACAAGGCCCTTACTTTAGTCTTAATCAATCGGAAACTTACGTTAATCGTGCCAAAAATAATAATATAACCGAGTATTCGAAACATAAACCGTATAACAAACGTAAGTACATATGCAAGGAAATATGCAGGCCAGGAAGACTTTCATAATGCCCTACTTCATAATGATATTTCTCCCTCTCTCTCTTACTAGATTGAATTTGAGAGTTCTTACACTGCCCCCCCCCCCTCCTCCAGGCCCCTCTCACTCCCCACTCTTTTCTCGGATCCTAGTCATGAATTTTTGGCGAGAGGGTTGAATACCTCAGAGGACCTAACTTAATCCTCTCGTCCGACTTGTTTTGACGTTCATGGGTGCAGAGGGAGACACATTTTCTGGTATTTTACACTCGCAAGAAATGTTGGATGAATACCACCTCTCCCCTGCCTCACTCAATGGGATGGTGTGGGGGATGAGGAGTGGGGATGTGTGGAGATTGTGGGGTAGATGGCTGGGTGAGGGAAGGTGGTTGTGGTACTTTTGTTAGAGAAGTAGTTGTGAATTGTATCCTACTCCGTAATGCCTCTCCCCACCCCCCACACACCATTCATTGTACGAAATGCAATGGCTCCCAGAAGCAGGGTAAAATTCCCAACTGGCTCTACTTATGATAAAGAGTTATCTGTGAAAAGCTACATCAGTTTCAGATCTAGATGATTACATGTCTGAACAAAATCATTTGAAGTCAGACAGATATATCGTGAAGCAACATCATATCCTCGCCACGTCATCCTCCCACGTCGTGCGTTTGGTGGGTAGAGTGTAGACACCGGAAAAAAATTAGATATTGTGGTAATGACATCGCTATGAGAGGAGTGGTGTGATGGTGAGGCATGGCGCCCTGGGACACACTCGACCCCCTCCAGCACTGAGGAGGAGGTAGGCTTGAGCAGGTAGTCGGGAGGAGCCCCAGCCAGCCACCTTTAGTCCAGGGCGCCACCACAGGACTAATTAATTAGGAGGTGTGGTCGGCTTGGGAAACAAGTTGGTAATTAAGAATGAGTCGGGTGTGGTGGTTGGTTACTGTGTGGAAGCACGACCTGGCAGTGTCTGGCAACTCATTTACCTTAAGAACTGTTATATTATTGGAATTAAGAAAAGCCGGAAATTAAACTTATTACGACACACACACACACACACACACATACATACATACTACATACATACATACATACACACATATCTAT